>NC_041389.1:428893792-428921738 GCF_002162155.2 Triticum dicoccoides
GTCCTACAAGTGGTATCAGAGCATTGGTTTCCATTGCCTTGGTTTAATCACCATTGGAGGAAGATGGATGAGTGTACTTTGGGGAGTCTTAGACATAGAGTGCCTATTCTTGATGGAGAGTCTTTTCATGAGTGGAAAAATGAGATGCTTGTAATTTTCAATCAATATCATTTGAACAAGTACATTGCTAGCCCTTGTGCACCTTATGTTGACCCTATGCATCCAACCCATGATGAGTCAATTGACATGGTTAGGAATCTTAGAACTGCTGAACTTATCATTAGAGGATTGCCTAGAAACTTGATTGGATGTTTGCCTACTTTTAAGTGTGCCTATACTATATGGAAATTTCTTGAGGAACGATTTCTAGATTATTCCTTGAAAAATCTTGATGAAATTCTCCATAAGTCTATTGCTTTGAGTAAGATGAATACTAGTGATCCTATGTTTGGTGATCGTCTATTTGAGCTTACAAACCTTATGCGTGCCAAAGGAAATGTTGGTATTATTAGTGATATTATTTCCGAAGCTATAAAAATTCATAGACAAGATCATTGTCAAACTCACTCTAACGAATCACCCTCTCTAGGATTTGATCCACCATATGATGATGGTGAACATGGATACTATGATGAGGATGATGATAGTGACTTTGATCTTGATGATGCAATGAGACACTTTGGTCTTATGGCAAATCTTCGGGGATATATGTCAGGAGGAAAGGAATGGGTTCTTGATAGTGGATGTTCTGATCACATGACAGGAGATAAAGACATGTTTCATGAGCTTGCTGAAAATGATAGTCCTCGAAAGTATGTCACTTTCGGTGACAACTCAAAGGGTAAGGTGGTTGGCCTCTATAAGGTGGCCATATCACATAATAGCTCCATACAAAATGGCATGCTCGTTGAATCTCTTGGATACAACTTACTTTCAGTATCTAGACTTGCTGATTTCGGTTTCAATGTCCTATTTACTGAAGTAGATTGCCAATTATTTTGTCGAGACAATCATAAAATGGTCTTTACTGGTGTGCGTAGAGGTGATCTATACATTGTTGATTTCACTAAAAAGGCTCAACCTAAAACTTGCTTCATTGCTAAATCCTCAAAAGGATGGTTATGGCATAGACGATTAGGTCATGTTGGTATGTGAAACCTTGACAAGCTTATTAAGGGAAATCATATCCTTGGAGTTAATGATGTCATATTTGATAAGGATAGACTTTGCAGTGCTTGTCAAGCAGGTAAACAGGTTGGAGGAAAGCATCCCATGAAGAACATCATGACCATAAAGAGGCCACTTGAGCTGCTTCATATGGATCTCTTTGGTCCCAACTCTTACAAGAGTCTCGGTGGAAATTCTTTCGGTCTAGTTATAGTTGATGATTTTTCCAGATTTACGTGGGTGTTCTTTCTCGATGATAAATCGCAGGTCCAAAAGATCTTCAAAAACTTTGCTAGGAAGGCCCAAAATCAATTTGAAGTGAAGATCAAGAAGGTTCGCAGCGACAACGGAACAGAGTTCAAGAATGAAAATGTGGACACCTTTCTTGACGAAGAAGGGATTTCACACGAGTTCTCGGCTATGTACACACCTCAACAAAATGGAGTTGTTGGGAGGAAGAACCGGACGCTCCTCGAAATGGCGAGAACGATGCTTGATGAGTACAAGACGCCGAAGCACTTTTGGGCAGAAGCGGTTGAGATAGCTTGTCATGCAACAAATCGCTTGTATCTTCACAAGCTACTCGGAAAGACGACATATGAGCTCCTCACCGGTAACAAACCCCAAGTTGGATACTTTCGAGTATTCGACTCAAAGTGCTACATTCTTGATAAACGTCGTCTTTCTAAATTTGCTCCTAAGTCTCATGAAGGTTTCCTACTAGGTTATGGCTCAAACTCTCACACTTACCGTGTCTACAACAATTTCACCCGAAAGGTTGAAGAGACGGTAGATGTGAAGTTTGATGAATCTAACGGCTCGCAAGTAGAGCAACTGCCAATTGATGTAGGAGACAAAGATCCTTCAGAAGCAATCCAAGACTTGTCTATTGGCAAGGTCTGTCCAACGGAGGTGAAGGAGAGTACCTCGTCCTTCCAAGTGGAAGCTTCTACTTCACGACAATGTGAACCAAGAGTTGATACGGAAGCATCCACAAGTGGGACACACCAAGATGAAGAAAACGAGGAAGTGCATCAAGATGAACATCAACAACCTCCTTCTCCACCACGAAAAGAGAACGGCAACGCCAACAATGAAGAAGGCCAAGAAGAAGAACAAGATGAAGAAGATGTTCAACAAAGACCCAAGCAAAAGCTTTCACGAGTTCGAGCAAGAATTGCTAAAGATCATCCCGTCGAGCAAATCTACAATGACATTCAAACCAGGAGAATCACTCGCTCTAAAACTCGTTTAGCTAACTTTTGTGAAAACTATTCTTTCATCTCTAGCATTGAACCTATGAAGGTTGAAGAAGCATTGGAAGATCCGGATTGGATAAATGCTATGCATGAAGAGCTACACAACTTTGAGAGGAACCAAGTTTGGACATTGGTTGAGAAGCCCGACAACAACCACAACATCATCGGTACCAAATGGGGGTTTCGCAACAAGCAAGATGAAGATGGACAAGTAGTTCGCAACAAAGCACGTCTCGTCGCCCAAGGTTACACACAAGTCGAAGGTATGGACTATAGTGAGACTTACGCCCCCGTTACTAGACTTGAGTCCATTCGCATCTTACTTGCCTATGCTAATCACCATGATATCACCTTGTACCAAATGGACATTAAAAGTGCTTTTCTAAATGGTGAAATAGAGGAGGAAGTTTATGTTAAACAACCTCCCGGCTTTGTCAATCCTAAGAAACCCAATCATGTTTACAAACTTCACAAGGCTCTTTATGGTCTTAAACAAGCTCCTAGAGCATGGTATAAATGCTTGACCAAGTTCCTCATTGAAAAAGGCTTTGAAATTGGGAAAATTGATTCTACTCTTTTTACTAAAAGGGTTAATGGTGAACTATTTGTGTGCCAAATCTATGTTGATGATATTATATTTGGTTCAACTAACCCTCATTTTAGTGAAAAGTTTGGGAAGCTAATGTCGGAAAAGTTTGAGATGTCTACATGAGTGAACTCAAATTCTTTCTTGGGTTGCAAATCAAGCAAACTAAGGAAGGTACTTTTGTTTCTCAAACAAAGTACACCAAGGACTTATTCAAGAAGTTCAATATGCAAGAATGCAAAGGTATGATTACACCCATGCCTACTAATGGACATCTTGACTTAACCAAAGATGATGAACCGGTTGATCAAAAGGTTTATCGCTCTATGATTGGTTCATTGTTATATCTATGTGCTTCACGTCCCGATATTATGCTAAGTGTGTGCATGTGTGCATGATATCAAGCTGCACCTAAAGAATGTCATCTTAAGGCCGTGAAAAGGATAGTGAGATACTTAATCCATACACCAAATTTTGGCATTTGGTATCCTAAGAGGGCCTCTTTCGATCTTGTTGGCTACTCCGACTCGGACTATGCCGGAGACAAGGTTGATAGAAAGTCCACTTCGGGTACTTGTCAATTTCTTGGTAGATCTCTTGTGTCTTGGTCTTCCAAGAAACAAAACTCGGTATCCTTATCCACTACCGAAGCGGAATACATTACCGCTGGTTCATGTTGTGCTCAATTACTTTGGATGACCCAAACTCTTAAAGATTATGGAATTTATGTGAAACATGTTCCATTGCTTTGTGACAATGAAAGTGCTATCAAAATTGGTCATAATCATGTGCAACATTCTCGAACTAAGCATATTGAAGTTCGTCATCATTTCATTCGAGATCATGTTGCTAAGGGTGACATTGATCTTAAGCATGTTCGCACCGAAAAGCAATTAGCGGATATATTCACTAAACCTCTTGATGAGAAAGTGTTTTGCAGGTGAAGAGGAGAATTGAACATCATTGATGCTTCAAACTTGGAGTAGAAACTCCATTGGATACATGCAAGACATGAGCTTATGACTAATCCTTGATATCTCTTTTATGATGAAAATCTTATGTCTTGGATATATTTGTATCTTGCATGTTATCTAACCCATGTAGGTACTTGGTTGAATCAAATTCCATGGGATTGTAACCTACTCATATCTTGAGCAATCTCTACATCACCAAGTCTCTACACTATGGTGGTTGAAGACAAGGAAGCACAAAACCATTTAAACATATCCTTTGACAAATCCTATGTTGAGCTTCATGATTGTCATTGTTGGATACACAACTGCTCTTCCTTGCACGAACTAACCCATGTAGGTAGATGGACTCAAATTCCAAGTGGTGCTCCAAATTCTTGATGAGCTACATCAACCTCGAGCAACTCACACAAGTTCAACTACATGGACAACACCACCAACCAAGGTATGTTATTCCATCTTAGAGAAGCTTTACTCCAAGTCATGAGCTCAAGCAACTCGACAAGATGTGAATACATCAAGATGCTTAAACGAAAAATGGCAACCCCATTTTGAGCTTAAATGATGAGTATGACCTATGCTCAAGTGATCTCACTTGACTCCTAAGTCAATATACTCTAACATAGATGACTTTGTCGCCGACCATCTCTAGATTTCTTTCTAGTTGCTCCGTATTTTCTGCATCTAATTCCTTGCATATCTTTCAGTAAATTCCTTGCAAATCTTTGTGAGATCTTATTGGTCTAGTGAGCTGAGGTGACAAGTGTTTTCTCTGCGATGAACTCGGTTTCACCGATTTGTTGTTTTCGGTCCAACCGGATCCATTCGGTGCAACCGAAGCCTACAACTCGGTGCCACCGATTTCACAATAGGAAAAACAGTTTGCCACTTATTCTGTGTTTCTTCTGATCCAGCTCCACTCAATGAATCTTGTCCTCTACAAGCATCACATTTTTATCATTGCTTTATGTTGTGACTCAAGGATCAAACCCATTCACGACAAATTCCAGAGGGAGAGAGAGAGACTACATATTTATCAAGCCCTTCTTGGAAATTGATGTCAAAGGGGGAGAGAGAGATCACATCAAAGCTTATCATTTAGAGAGAGTGTATCACCTTCTCAGGGGGAGAGAGATCCTTCAGGGAGAGAGAGAGAGATCTCCAGGGGGAGAGAGTACTAGTAGAATGTATTTCTCAAGGATCCCAAATGCTTGGTGTTCAAGAGGAGAGATGCCACATGTCTTCTTGAGGGGAAAGACATGTTCATATGTGCTTATTTGCATTAGTTTGCATTAACTCTGTCCATTTATATCTTTCAGCTCTGATTTTCTGTTACCTATCTTCTCCCAGTATCCCATGCTAGATTCAGGGGGAGCAAGACATCTATGGGAAAGAAATCAATCAAATTCATTGCATATCTTTACTCTTGGGGACATGTCTAATCCAATGTAGTACTTAGTACTCAATCTCTAAATGTCATCCCAGTCTTGGTATTCTTGTGGTTTCTTTTGTTTGCTCTGGCTAGTAGGTGTATCTGTGTTATCTAACCTTGTTTATGCAGGTTCATTCCATCCTAAGCCAACTCAAGACTACAAGGTAAGTATATGCATCACAATCATGTGTATGAGGAATTCTTGCTGATGTACATACTATTTGCAAGGACTCATGGGCATGAAGGTATTTCCTTTAAAACTTTTTGCTCTGATGCATATGGCCAAGATACATGTAACACATTGCCTGCTCTATCATGGTTATGCTATCACATGCTTCTCTATTCCATATTCACATGATTCCATACATGTAGGGGGAGCCTATGCTTGTTACATGTCTTTCCAAAGCTTTACTTGTTGTTCTTTATATCTTTATCTAAAGCTTTGATGTATGTTGTCATCAATTACCAAAAAGGGGGAGATTGAAAGCACAACTGCTCCCTAGGTGGTTTTGGTAATTAATGTCAACATATCTCTTGTTGGACTAACACTTTTATCTAGTATGTTTCAGATAAGTTCAACAATGGAGTGGCATGGACTAAAAGATGTGGGAACTCCTTCAAGATGCTAAGGACAAAGGATTGGCTCAAGGTTCAAGCTCAAGACTCTTCATTTTACATTTTAGTGATCCAAGATCACATTGAGTCTATAGGAAAAGCCAATACTATCAAGGAGGGATGGGGTGTTGCTTAATGAGCCTCTTGCTTCAAGTGCTTAGTGATATGCTCCAAAAACCCTCAACTACTTTCCCACTTCCACACATATGTCCTAAACCTAAAGTCAAACTCGGCCCCACCGATTCTTCCTATCCGGCGCCACCGAGTTTGGATGTCTTAGCCACTGCCACAAACCCTAGGCAAATCGGTCTCACCGATAGGGATCTCGGTCTCACCGAGATGGGATTGTAATCTCTCTGTGTATGTCCATTATCAAAATCGGTCTCACCGAGTTTGAGCAATCGGTACTACCAAGATTGCAATGCAAACTCTCTAGCCAACTTATTACCAAAATCGGTCCCATCGAGTTTGAGTAATCGGTCCCACCGAGTTTGCCTGACCAACTCTCTGGTTAGCTAATTACCAAAATCGGTCTCACCGAGTTTGTGTAATCAGTCTCACCGAGATTACGTTATGCCCTAACCCTAACCATATCGGTCCTACCGAGTTGCATTTCGGTCCCACCAAAAATCCTAACGGTCACTAAATTTGCTAAATCGGTCTGACCGAGTTTCTCGATTCAGTCCCACCGAGTTTGGTAAATTGTGTGTAACAGTTAGATTTTGTGTGGAGGCTATATATACCCCTCCACCTCCTCTTCATTCATGGAGAGAGCCATCAGAACGAACCTACACTTCCAGCATCCTATTTCTGAGAGAGAACTACCTACTCATGTGTTGAGGCCAAGATATTCCATTCCCACCATATGAATCTTGATCTCTAGCCTTCCCCAAGGTGCTTCCCACTCAAACCCTCTTTCCACCAGATCCAAATCCTATGTGAGAGAGTTGAGTGTTGGGGAGACTATCATTTGAAGCACAAGACCAAGGAGTTCATCATCAATGCACCATTTGTTACTTCTTGGAGAGTGGTGTCTCCTAGATTGGTTAGGTGTCACTTGGGAGCCTCCGACAAGATTGTGGAGTTGAACCAAGGAGTTTGTAAGGGCAAGGAGATCGCCTACTTTGTGAAGATCTACCGCTAGTGAGGCAAGTCCTTTGTGGGTGACGGCCATGGTGGGATAGACAAGGTTGCTTCTTCGTGGACCCTTCGTGGGTGGAGCCCTCCGTGGACTCACGCAACCGTTACCCTTCGTGGGTTGAAGTCTACATCAACGTGGATGTACGATAGCACCACCTATCGGAACCACGCCAAAAACATCTGTGTCTCCAATTGCGTTTGAATCCTCCAAACCCTTTCCTTTACATTCTTGCAAGTTGCATGCTTTACTTTCTGCTGCTCATATACTCTTTGCATGATTGCTTGATATGTGTTGTGAGTGTTAAACTTGTGCCTAAACTCCACTTAAACGTTAAAAGGTTAAAAACTGCAACTTTGGTACTAAGTGTCTAATCACCCCCCCCCCCTCTAGACACCTCTTCTCAAGGTCCTACACATTGGAAGAGCTAGTGGATTGTTTATCGATTCTGGAGAAGGAGAGATCTGTTTGAGATTCAATATGGGTGCTAAACTATCTACTGAACTATTTCTATAGTATTTTTGGATTGAAAGACATGTTATATTCAAAGCTACAAAGAGCTGCGATGAACGCCGACGAACTTATGAAAACCCGGTGCCCTAACGTAGATCTGAAAAGGCCAGGAAGTGGTACCTGACGGCGGTGACAATGAGCGGGTGTGCGCCGCAGTTTTCTGGTTTGTTCAGGTTGATGCAGCAGCCCTTGTTGGAGTCGCCGATGGAGGATGGCCGGAGTGGCAGATATCTGGCGAAGGAGGTCGTGAGGAGGAGGAAGAAGTGGAAGCGAAAGGGGGTAAAAGTGAAAAGGAACCCCTCGGGCCTATTTATAATGAAAAAAGGGGAAACAATGAAATGGTAGGTGCAAGAATCAAGGGGATGTCATGATTATCTAAACGTTGGAGGCGCCTCGATTCTCTGACTACTAATTAATGCAAAAAGATTCGTTGTGATGTCATGGGTTTTCTCTATATTTACTTTGCATGATGTCACAACGGGTTATATGATTTGTTCATATTTGAAAGGAAGAATTGCAAATTTGGAGCAATGAAGATTGACATGAACAAGTTCAAATCAATCTGGGGCCTAATATTGGGGATATAACCCCGAGGTATGACCCGCCAAGGAGGGGCCGGGTCACACTGTTGGTGACTCAATATGAAGAAGGCCTAGGTAGAACAAAGATGGGATGTGATGATTGGTGGCAGCCTACAAGGTGGGCTTACTGAAGGCCCAAGACCCGGCGGTTTGCCAAGACCCGCAAGGTGTGAGCCGCCACGATGGCGACTTGTCCTGCAAGGCAAGGCGACTTAGAAATTGGGTTGGTCACGTTGTGTGATCCGACTTGGACTCTTGTAAGCCTCAGGGTCTCAACCTGTGTATATAAAGGTGAGACCCTGCGGCAAGTTAGGACTAAGAAACTATTGATCGATAGCTAGGTCAAGCATGATCGCTCCCTTGTAATCGAAACTCAAGCAATACAACTAGAAGCAGGACGTAGGCTTTTACCTCGGTCTGAGGGGCTAAACCCGGGTAAACCTCTGTGTCCTTTGTCCCGTTCAACCCCTTCGAGCTAACTGACGTTGCGATGGATCCACACCTAAGTCCTTTCGCAAGGGCATCTGCCGTGCTAAATCCCCGACGAGAATGTTTTCCCGAAGTTTGGTATTTTCGAACAGATGAAATGGAGGGGGGGCGGTTGCATGTTCTCTATGCTAGGGACATGTAGCAGACGAATGAATGGCATAATCCGATTCATCATATTTTTTTGAGCAACTTACATGTATAAAACATTTTCATCCAAGTTACAGTTTATTTTATATTAATTTTCAAAGTTTAAACAAATTTCTGGATTTTTTTTTAAAAGAACATACTGCATCAACATGATGTCATCAAGACGTTAGTGAAGGAAATATGCCATAGAAGCAATAATAAAGTTATTGTTTATTTCCTTATTTCATGATAAATGTTTATTATTCATGCTAGAATTGTATTAACCAGAAACATAATACATGTATGAATACATAGACAATATAGTGTCACTAGTATGCCTCTACTTGACTAGCTCGTTGACCAAAAATGGTTAAGGTTTCCTAACCATAGACATGAGTTGTCATTTGATAAAGGGGTCACATCATTAGGAGAATGATGTGATTGACTTGACCCATTCCATTAGCTTAGCACTTGATCGTTTTAGTTTACTGATATTGCTTTCTTCATGACTTATACATGTTCCTATGACTATGAGATTATGCAACTCCCAATTACCACAGGAACACTTTGTGTTCTACCAAACGTCACAGCGTAACTGGCTGATTATAAAGGTGCTCTACAAGTGTCTCCGATGGTACTTGTTGAGTTGGCATAGATCAAGATTAGGATTTGTCGCTACGATTGTCGGAGAGGTATCTCCGGGCCCTCTCGGTAATGCACATCACTATAAGCCTTGCAAGTAATGTGACTAATGAGTTAGTTGCGGGATGATGCATTACAGAACGAGTAAAGAGACTTGCCAGTAAGGAGATTGAGCTAGGTATTGAGATACCGAGGATCGAATCTCGGGCAAGTAACATACCGATGACAAAGGGAACAACATATTTTGTTATGTGGTTTGACCGATAAAGATCTTCATAGAATATGTAGGAGCCAATATGAGCATCCAGGTTCCGCTATTGGTTATTAACCGGAGACGTGTCTTGGTCATGTCTACATAGTTCTCGAACGCGTAGGGTCCGCACGCTTAACGTTCGGTGACGATCGGTATTATGAGTTCATGTGTTTTGATATACCGAAGGTAGTTCAGAGTCCCAGATATGATCACAGACATGACGAGGAGTCTCGAAATTGTCGAGACATAGAGATCCATATATTGGATGACTATGTTTGGACTTCGAAGTGTTCCAAGCAAGTTCGGGCATATACTGGAGTACCGTGGGGTTCCCGGAACCCCCCGGGCAGTATAATGGGCCTTATGGGCCTTAGTGGAGAAGAGGAGGGGTGGCAAGGCAGGGCCGCGTGCCCCCTCCCCCTCTAGTCCGAATTGGACAAGGAGGGGGGCGGCGCCCCCCTTTCCTTCCCCCCTCTCTCCTCCTTCCTATTTCTCCTACTCCTACTAGGAAAGGAGGAGTCCTACTCCCGGTGGGAGTAGGACTTCCCCCTTGGCGCGCCCTCCTCCTGGCCGACCGCCTCCCCCTAGATCCTTTATATACGGGGGCGGGGGGGCACCCCAACACACACAAGTTGATCATTGATCTTTAGCCATGTGCGGTGCCCCCTCCACCATAATCCACCTCGGTCATATTGTAGTGGTGCTTAGGCGAAGCCCTCATCGGTAGCTTCGTCAACATCGTCATCACGCCGTCGTGCTGACGGAACTCTCCCTTGAAGCTCTACTGGATCATGAGTTTGTGGGACGTCATCGAACTGAACGTCATATCATGGAGGTGTTGTACATTCGGTACTAGGATCGGTCGATCGTGAAGATGTACGACTACATCGACCGCGTTGTCATAACGCTTCCGCTTACGGTCTACGAGGGTACATGGACGACACTCTCCCCTCTCATTGCTATGCATCACCATGATCTTGCGTGTGCATAGGAATTTTTCTGAAATTACTACGTACCCCAACAGTGGCATCTGAGCCAGGTTTATGCGTAGATGTTATATGCACGAGTAAAACACAACTGAGTTGTGGGCGATACAAGTCATATTGCTTACTAGCATGTCATACTTTGATTCGGTGGTATTGTTGGATGAAGCGGCCCGGACCAACATTACACGTACGCTTACACGAGACTGGTTCTACCGACGTGCTTTGCCCATAGGTGGTTGGGGCCACTACAAAAAAATACACTTCCGTGATGATACGTGTTTGTCATAGTAGGTCGCATTTTTTGTCATGCATGTACATCCATGACAAAGTTATGACAGTATCAAGATAGTCATACCTGTGCTGTCGTAGAAGTGTTCCATGACATTACCAAAATTATCATCATGGAAGTGTCCACTTCCATGACGATAAATCGCGCGTCACAGAAGTGCTTTCGTCAAGGGTGACCGACACATGGCATCCACCGTAACGGAACGCCGTTAAGCTATCGGGTCGGGTTTTGGATCCGATAACCCGTTAACAACCCCGACCAATGGGGATTTTCCATGTGTAAAATCATCATTGGCTGGAGGAGACACGTGTCAGGTCCGCGCTGGCACAGGTGTCACTCAACCAATGGGCGAGACGCGCCTATGATATGTTGACACGTGGACCGGCCCATCAAGTTTAAATGGGTCGGCCCAACTAAAGGCCCACAAGATTTTGCGGACCATAATGGGCCGGCCCAGCTAAAGTCCCATGAGATTTTGCGGGCCATAATGGGCTGGCCCAGCTAACGGCCCACAAGATTTCACGGGCCATAATGGGCCGGCCCAGGTAATGGCCCACAAGATTTTTGTTTGCCATAATGGGCCGGCCCAGGTAAAGGCCCACAAGATTCTTGCGGATCATAATGGGCCGGCCCGGCTAAAGGCCCACGAGATTTCGCCGACATTAACGGGCCGGCCCAGCTGTAAGCCCACAAGAATTTGAGGGCCCTAGTAGGCCGGCGCATTAACTGGCTGCCATGTTTTGGGCCAAATGCCGGCCCATATTTGATCCGATCCATTAGTGGCGTGCCACATTCCGGGTCTAATAGTGGCCTATATGAGATCCGACCCATTAAAAGCCTACCATGTTCTGGGCCAAATTACGGCCCAGATCAGGTACGGCCCTTTAAGAGGCTATGGGCTCAATTATGGCCCATATCAGATTCGGCCCGTCAACTGGACACTATGCTTTTGGGCCCACTTGCTAGAGGCCCACTCAGTAATTCGGCCTAACATTAGTTTTGGCCTCTTAAGGACCCGTTTAACATTTCAGCCCTATATTAATTTCGGCCTGTTAAATGCCCGTCATATAGTTGGGCCTAACTACGGCCCGGTTTGCATCCGGCCTGCTCGTAGCCGATATCTGATTGGGGCAAACAAGGACCGAGACAATTTTGGTCTGTTAAAAGCCCGTGATTTGATTCGCACAATCATGGGTCGGGGTTCATTTTGGGCTGCTGCCGGCCCATTAGCTGTTCGGCACGTTTCAGGCCCAACCTACATCGTGATTGTATGACGGCCCGATTATGTACCGTAATTTTACGGTTTGGCCGGTTTACTACGAAGATAGTAAAATAACTGTAGCATCGTGAATAAGAAAAAACCTAGACTATACAATAAAGAAATTACAGCATATTATATCCACTGGGCATCAAAGTTCACCATTATGATAATAAAGCACAAGCAGACAGCAGATTACATACACTGGGCATCAAAGATCGCCACCAGTGCAAATAAACACACCGACAAAATAATATACAAAACCAACAACACTTCAATAGAGTTCAAGAAAGGTTAGCCCTGCTGGGGAGCTGCAACGCAAGCAGCTGAGCAAGATGATGAGACTGCGCTTGTTCAACACTTAAATCTTCCTCACTCTGAAAGATAAACAAGCAGACAGATGACAGGTTTTGCACATAAAAGTATCAGTGCTGACAATTCATCACATTTCTTACTGACGAATAAAGTGACACAGCTTAAAATTGCATTAACACAATATGGTATTGTTCAGGTCAAGACATGGCAGGAAATGACATTGTGAAGGAGTTGGCAGCTTCACAACACCACTGGATTACAGATCAAGAACTCATAAGTATCAATGGTTAGTGTGCTGTCAATTTATCCCATTTCAGATTGGCAAATAAAGAGACGGTTTAAATAATACTCCCTCCGTCCGGAATTACTTGACATCAAAATGGATGTGTCTAGAACAAAAATACATCTAGATACATCCATTTCAATGACAAGTATTTTCGGACGGAGGGAGTAGTAGAATAATATGACATTGTTCATAGTTAAGACATTGCAGAATATGACATTGTGCTGTAGTGGGTAGGTTCACCACACCACTGGATTACGGATCAAGGACAGAAGCATACATGCAGTGCAAAAGAAGATCACTTGCTCTGTATACTTTAATTTACATGGTATGAATAAGGAACTTGGTTGTACAACTAAAAACTTAAATTGAGAAAGGACAAACTTTTGTTTATGAACTACTCTCTCCGTTCTAAAATAGATGACCCAACTTTATACTAACTTCAGTACAAAATTGGGTCATCTATTTTGGAACGGAGGGAGTACATAATAAACTTTAAACATGCAATTTGATGCAAACACCAAAAATAAACAGTTGTTGCAGTCATGCCTAACCAAATATATACAACAAAGTTTGAAGGCTTGAGATGGACAAACTTACATTATTGGTGAAGACAGGCTCTATAAAGGCCTTGTCCATGCTGATGGGGGGGCAATTCAAGAAGTTTACCAGAGAATCTTCTTCATAAGCATTGCCTTTATTCTACATTTTGTTAAGAGTAAATATAGATGTGATAATATACGAAAAAATGGAGAATATTTAAGATAAGATGAAGAGTGATGCTACATAACCAAGTAGCTATAAATGTAAGTGCAGCGATACAGGCAAAAGGTACAGCCAAGAGCAATGCACAGCTAAACTTCTTCAGTACCAACCTTATGGTAAGAGTAAATATAGATCTGATGTGTACAAAATGGAGGGCAAAGGAAAATAAGCTACAGAGTGATGGTACATGAACAACTACCTGTCATTATAAGTACACTGATAAAGGACAGCATGTACTTACAAGAACAATGCAGAGCTAAAAAAACATTGGCATTGGATACTGAAGAATTTGGAGCGAACAATTGATAAGCAAGCTATCATGCATACTGATGTCACATAATGAACCAGGTATGTATGCAAGTACAGTGATACAGGACAATAGGTACTAACAAGAGCAAAGCAGCGGGCATCATATTTGCGATATCCTGTAGTTCTTTTCAAACCGGAATTCTTCTTCAAGCAGATTTCCTGCAAACAAGATCCATAAGGCACATGCGGAAAAGTAGAAGTTCAAATTGTCATGTGATTTCATAGACAATGCCTCATCCTGGGAACGAGACCAGTGCATAACAATGTTTTTCCATTCAATTTCTTCTAAATTTAGCATAGGAGACTTCACCGGAAATTCGTTTATAGATTTGCCACCAAAGTGTGATTTCCTCAGGTAACACCGATACTGCTGCAATGCTTCCTTGAAAAGCACAAGCAAGCTTTTCTCGTCATGACTATCCAGATTGACCCTCGCCTAGTTACAACAATGTAATGTAAATCATTGATGTGTTCAATCAGCAGAAAACAGGAAAATAATAACCATGAATAATAGCACTTACACGTAAGTTGGACAGGAAGATGTGAAAATGGTGTTTGTCTTCACAATAATCTTCCCATGATGGGAATATATGCATGTAGTCCCTAACAACATTGAAAGCATTGTCTTTTAAACTGGGAATAAATGGAATGGGGTTCCAATCTGCAGGAATTGGCCGTCTCTGCAGTTGGGATAGGTCTTCGGCCGGTGGACTTGCTGTACTTTTTGCTGGAGTGGGATTTTTCTGTGGTACAGCTGGTGCTATGGCAAATGAAATCGGTATACCTTTTTCTGGAGTGCAGGTCATGTGTGGTGGGGCTAGTGGTGTGGCCAGTGAAGTATGGGTACAGTCTGCTGGAGTCGGTCCTACGTTTTGTGTCACAGCTCTATCGAACAGGGTAAAGAAGAGCAAGCAGATTTTGGATAATAAAATGTTGGTTGCGCAGTGCCCACACATGATGAACCAGAGCGCATTAAGAATGCAACTCCCAGTTGTCTCTCGACCATTTCAGGCGGTTGGATGAAGATCCTACGTCTCCTAACCCTTCTTCTTCCTCGTCTGTGATTCTTCCCATACAGAACACCGCACGGGCCGCTGGCCGGACCACCGGCCCCCACCGCCTGTGTTCCTCCGCCACCCCCACCCCCCACCCGCGTCGAGTTTTCTTCGTTCGACGAGGCCCCACAACCACCCAAGCCCCTTGGATCGCACCGGTGAACTCCGGCGAGCTCTGAAAAATCGACTCACCCAATTTTGAAATTTAGTCTACTGTGATTTAACTAGTGTGGAATATAAAAGGGGAAAACCATAAGCATTGGGAGTATAGTGTTGAGCATGCCATGGCAGATCTGAAGGTGCAAACCGGACAAAGGCAACTTCGCAACCAAGACAGGAAATCAGAGTAAAGCAGTGGCGATCTATTTTCTTGCTGCGATAAATAAGTTGAGCAGATACGAAAGAGTACCGCCTCTGGTGAGGCGCCGTGTACGCATCTGGTGAGAATTTGACGGTGCTGCGGTAGCGATAGCTATCGGTGGCGTGGAAGCAGATCTAGGAGGGTAGACGGTGGCGGCAGGGCGCGGTGGACGAGACGGTCGTAGGAGCGGCGTCGGCAAGGTGGATAACAGCGGGGATGAAGTGAGAGGACGGGATGCAAGGATCCTCGTCCGAAGGCGTGGATGAGAGAGGTCGATCTCTTGTAATGGACGGCGGCGTCGGGGTATCAGCTCCGGCATGGTGGAGGAGGACGGTGGTGGATGGGGTGGCGAACGGCGGCGGACGGAGGAGGGTGGGGTGGAGAGGGTGTTTTGGCGCCCACGGAGTACGAATGGGGAAAAGGGAGGTAGAGAGGAAGGGGGAACCATGTAGTTAGGGCGCGCTTGTCTCAAATGCGAGGAAATTTACAAACTTAGCCCCCGTTTCAAATTTCTACTACATCACAGCAACATTAGTCGGTTGGGGATAGGACGGTAATCTCGCATACACCGAATATTTGAAGACGAGAGTTTGTTTTTGGCGCCCACCATGTATGAATATGAATCGGGGAGGGAGTCGATTTTGGCCGAGGGCACACTGTGTTTTGGCGCCCACCGTGTATGAATCCGGGTGAGAGGCGGTTACGTCACGTTTGGGAGAAATTACAAACCTACCCCTATCGAAAGCTATAGAAATCCAGCAGATAGGCTTTGCACGGCAGGGATAGGCAGCAGTGATTTCCATCTCGTAGATTTTGGTTTCGGGCGGTTACTGCGACTTTCCCCGCTTCGTTCAAATTTTGCACAGTGCACGTTTACTGTGCCAACTCAATTTGAATCTCGTTTGTATTCTACTATTTTTTCGGGCGGGATCCATTTTCAATTGGAATTACATTCTATATACATCATTTTTTTTACATATATACTTTCAAAAGCACATCAAAGAATTCTGCTCCTTTATATGTATAATATGATTTACAAATACAACGATCTCGAAATCTTAAGGTTGAATTCGAAAATTTTTAACCAAATTATGTTCTACTAAAATGTATGGATCAGTAATATCTACATATTAAATAACATAGATGTGCGTGAATTCATATGAGTATGCATGTTTGATAGATCAATTTTGGTTCAAGCGTTACATGTATCATCATCTCGAATTCAAATATTTGAATCCCTTTTTTGTTCACTCCTTTCACGCCATCTCTCTCGCATGCATGCTCCTTCAGGTAGCCATCACTCTCTTTTCTCCAGCTCACCCGCACGCTCACTTCATGTTTCTCCTATCCTCGCAAACATGGTCACTTGACGTCTCCCTTGAGAAGTGTCACACTCTCCCTATCATTATACATTACACGGTTTTCATTATCTCTCACGTCTCTACTGTTCTCTGGTATCACTCGGTACCTAAGCTTTCTTTTTCACTACCACACACACAGTCTCCACTCGTCTTTCACTTTGTCTTTCTCTCTATGGGATTCTCTCACACATCCTATATGTCTCTACATATGACTCATACCACTAAACTTACTCTCTCTCTCTCTCCTGTAGACACAACATTTGTTGCAGTCTCCTTTTCGTCTCCATCCCAAACTGACACCGATCAGACAACCCCGACTACCGTCTCCTCTCTCTCTCTCTCTCACAGACACACACACACACACAACTCCTGCTTCCACCCCCCTTCCCGACTACCGTCTCTCTCTCTCACACACACAAAACTCTCGCTTTTGCACCCCGAATCGTATTTCTCTCACAAGTATTTATCGACTAGCTAGCCTCTAGATAGGTTTATACACCCGCACGCTCATGCTTCCACCATCGCATACATGTCTCTCTGGCTCCTTGTATCTATGTAGATTTTTCTTCCCTTCTTGAGACACGCCCTCTCGATCGTGCACACACACACTATCGCCTCATTTTAAGCTGATACCTATCGCACACACACTACTTGTGTGTTTGTCATACATCCACTCCGTCCTCCTCCACTCTCCCTCTCTCTCACACACATGGGCTTTTTGCAACAACTAGCAAGATGCCATGCATTGCATAGAACATCAAGATGCATTTGTATGAGTAGTTTATCTTGTGGGGGAAAAGGATGAACGAGGGAAGACCTTATTTGCAAATGTGGAGAGGGGTGAGGGTATCTTTTTGCAAAATTGCCATAGTTTCCTTCTTATCCGTCAGATATAGATCGGACGGCCTATATTGCAGGATGGCAGGCACACGATCATCACCGACAATGCTTTTTATAAGAGTAGGGATAAAAAATAGAGTTGGTGATGATGGTGGGTCTGCCATCCTGCAATGTAGGTCATCCGATTTATATCTGACGGATAGGAAGGAGAATATGGCAATTTACCCACACTCTTCACCACATTTGCAGATAAGGCCTTCCCTCGTTCATCCTTTTCTCCCACGAGATTTTGGTGTTCCGTGCAACGCACGGGCATCTTGCTGGTAAGAGTAGAAATTAGACATATACCACTTCTCGAATCTTGAAACCAACAACATGCCTCCCTTATCTCATCAATACCGCCAAAGGAATATATTATGAATGAAACATAACATATTTTTAGTGATATACGTATTTCAAAACTAGAGTTTTTTCTATCAAATTGGTGAATATGTATTAATCTACTTTGATTGTGTGGCAACGCATTGGCACATTGCTAGTAGTTATTATAATTTTTTGGACACCAGGCAAACGGTGGAGTACATATACGAAGAGAAGAGGCGCACGCACGCAGTCGGCCTCTCCTGTCTCGCACACATGAGTGTTACGTGAAGGCGACGTTAAAAAATAAACCCTAAAACCCTAGGTGCATGATTGCTGCATTCGCGGGTATCGGGTACGTGGTGGAGCACCTTTGTAGGAGTTGATGGTCGGGACCACAGGTGAACGACTTGGAGCGCAGTGGCTCGCCAGTTGCCACAGACCGAGTAGCCACGTTTAAAATATAGTTTTTTTAGCGGGGTTAAGAGTTCAGATTTTAAATGGCACGTTATAAGTAGTAAGTAGTTTTTAGAACGATTGGTATGGAGCGAAAATGGAATTCAGAGTACTACGTACCTCCTTGGAATATGGTTGTATGGGTTTATGTTACGAGATGTTGAACCTTGTAGTTCTAGGGCAAAAACTATGGTTTAGATTTAGATGCTGGTTTTCAGTAATCGGAAGGGGAAACCCTTCTTTGATTAAAAAAAACTACTACCTCCATTCTGGTTTACTAGTCCCCATCATACTTTGGGTCAAAGTTTGTCCACGAATTTTACTTGTAAAATGTGAATGGAAAACGAGATTTTGTTATACCCAAACAAAAAAGGACTGGAGGGAGTGATTGCTCTGACTCGGACGCGACCTCTCATAGCGCAGGCATTGAACCGGCGCACCGGCCAAGAGGGCCGCACTCGCTACAGGCCCGGCTGAGCACGCCTCCTCGCCGCGTGCAACCAGCTTAAGACTGCCCCGCCTGCCTTCATTGAATCCGCACGTGTGCCGGCAACACGTCCTTCCGCGAGCAGGCAGGCATTTTAGAACACAAAAAATGACTAAAATATAACTAATCTACGCATGGTCTTGACTTGTTGTGCTCGCACTGGTAGCAGGAACTAGTAGAGGTTTTTCTTTATTTATAACTCTCCTCACATTTTTTTGGCTTTGAAGTGAATCATGGTTGTGGACATTATGTATGAATGTGCAGATATTTGTGAACATGAGTTTGATGTGGAAGTTGGACTTGGAATGTCGGGCTTGCACGTGAACTATACCATGTCCAATGCTTCATCTGTTATTGTTTGGAAAGTAATTGTTGTTATTACATGACCCAAAAAAACATTTTGTGCCACATCAGTAGATGCATAGACATCACAACAGGCATGCTGACTGGATAAACATTTGAACCTAGCTATTATGAAGGAAATTTTGTATTGACAACAGTTTTAGATAGCAGGAGACGCCTAGCCTGCTCTGCCTCTGCTAGCTTATTTTTGACTTCTTCCATCTCTTCTTTGGCTTGGGTGAAGAGAGCATCTGATTTCTCTTTTCTCTTCTTCAGGAACTCAGCTACATTCTCAAGGGCTGTTGCATGCTTTCTTTCAGCCTTTACTAATGCCACGAGGACACGAACAGCTGACGACTCCACCTGGCTTGTGTGTAATCCAGCATCATCTGGGAAGTTGCACCTTGTGTCTAATCTAGCATCATTAGGGAACTGGCACCTTGTGTGTAATCCAGCCTGATTTTGGAAACATGATCTCGAGGTTGACCATACTTCCCTCCTCGCAAGAACTGCATCCTGACATGAAGTTACTTCTTTTTTAGATCAATACTCAGAGAAACCTAGATCCATTTAGTAGAAGCCAGATAAACAGAACTCGGAGAAGTGAATTCAAAAGGAAAAGATATATAAAAACAGACTACACGGTGAGAACACCCACTTCCTACATCAAGTTAAAAACGAAAGCATTAGGACGATTAAGACTCTTCTTATTACACATCGAAGAACACTACGCTTAAGAGAAACAGAAACTACAACATATACACATCGAAGAACACGAGGCTAAACGAAAGTAATTGAAAGGGTGTTAGTTACCAAAGCTCGTTTTACTGGTTCGGTGCAGCTCCTCTTTAACTTGCCACGCTCCTTGAAGATGTCCCGAATATCCCGTGTTTGGTCTTCATTGCTCCTCTGCATGTTCACACTCGTGGTTTCAAAATCTCAACATGGCAAGAAAAATACTACTAGTAATACTCGCGCATCTTGTGGGCAACATTAAAGAACTCGTCTGCCATGTTAGAGCATCTCCAACAGAATCGCAACGCGCGGTGCTTTAAAAAAGCGTTTATAGTGCTGAGATCGAGTAGATACTAGAGAGTAGAGGATAGTTCTCAGCATAGATAGATACAAAAAAGATAATTCAACTACTCCTCGTCCGACTGCTCCTCGGTGATGTCCTCCTCCGACGTCTGATTGTAGGCGTGAAGATACTGATCGTCGTCGGATTCCCAGGGCGACGTTGCTCCTAGCCTCATGTTGAATTGAGCGTCCGCTTTTCGCCTACGCTTGTCCTCGCGATAGGCGGCTCGCTCCGCCCTCCTCTTATCCCTCTCCGCCCTCCTTTGCGCATAGAACTCACGCTCGTTGATGATGTCCTGCGGGAAGTGTTGGCGCCACAACGCAATGGCTTCCTCGTCCATCTCGGTGATGCCGAGACGGTGCTCCCGCCTCCGGTTGTCGTGACGATCCTCGTCGGTGCTAAGCCACGGCAGAGGCGCGAGCTCCTGCGCCCGCTCCCGCTTCGGCACGTTGGGGAAGTTCAATGTTCTATGAGGCCACCGGAGGTGCCACGCCGCCGCGTCATACGCGCTGGCGGCCTCGGTGGCGGTGTCGAAATTGCCGAGGCCGATGCGCATCCCGCGGAACCGGATCTCGGCGGAGAAGCCGCCAGAGGGGCGCGCGCGGACGCCGCGGTATCCCCAAGTTTCCTGGCGATGCGGCGGCATGGTGGCGCGTTGGCGGCAAGGCGAAAAAGAGCGGGGAGAGAGCGGTGGCGAGGCACAGAGCGGTTGCAAGGCATAGAGCGGTGGGAGGGCGTTGGATTTTATAAAGCGCACCGGACGCCGCGCGCCAAAACTAGCGCACACCCGGCTGCTTTTTCCCTCGCGCGCGCGATCCTTTCCCGACGTCTCTACTATCTCTACTCTCTTCTCTACGGTTATATTTATTTTATATTTAATATTTAATATTTATCTCTACTTCCTTTATTGTCTACTTTTTTTCTCTATACTTTTTTTTCTTGCAATATAGGCCGTCCGATTTATATCTGACAGATAGGAAGGAAACAAATGGGAATTTTTCAAAAACATACCCATACCCCTCTCCAGATTTGCAAATAAGGCCTTCCCTCGTTCATCTTTTTCTCCCACAAGATAAACTACTCATACAAATGCATCTTGATGTGTGCAACGCATGGGCATCTTGTTAGTTCTAAAAACCTTTCCATCATTTGCCACACTGTTGTTTGCAGATGAAAAACCTACCCAAGCACAGCACGATATAGGAGCGACGCACAATTACAAGCTGATATTCTGTTGGACAATGGAGGCTATAACTAATTACTTTTACGGGAACAATAGCACCCAGGAAAATTGAAGGGTAGGTATGAACAAAATTGGAACTGCACATGTACCGCTAAGTGATTCAATACACACATTACCAATCAAGGAGGAGAATGATGGTCGCGGCGGCCTCTGTGAGTCATCGTCGGCAACGGGAGTCAGTTCATTGTCCACAACGGTGGTACTTCTGTGCTTGGCGTCTGCTTCCGGGAAGTAGATCCAAGACCGTGGAAGACGATGCCGGGGAAGAGGCTTCGTCTACGATGACGACGGTGGACCGGCTCCAGTGCGGCGTACGAGGTCGTCGATGAGGCAGATGCGCTGCGGTGGACGAGTGCACTGATGTAAAGGGGAGGAGCACGAAGGCTGCGGTGCCGTGGAGAAGTTTATTTTGCGGTGGGGATATTAAATGGGGAGTATTCAGGTGTACTACTCTAGGTGCCGGGGTGGGGCTGGCTGGGTAGGGTGAACTTGAAGTTACGAAAACAATCCCCTACCAAGCATCGTACGTAGGCCTGTTCCGAAGGCTATGATGGTAACTTCCCACTACTCGAATTAGGGTCGCGGGAGATTTTCCCGCCGACCTCAAAATTTTGTGACACTGGACTCCCCGTGTGGCGTGTTGAGTGATTCGGCTAAGCAACTACTCCCTCCGTTCCTAAATATTTGTCTTTCTAGAGATTTCAATAAGTGACTACATACGGATGTATATAGACATATTTTAGAGTGTAGATTCACTCATTTTGCTCCGTATGTAGTCACTTGTTAAAATCTCTAGAAAGACAAATATTTAGGAATGGAGGGAGTAGCGAGTAGTAGTAGTAAACTCTGCATATTAGGTTTGACCAAAGTCAAACTTCCTAAAGTTTGACCAAGTTTATATAAAAATATAAACATTTACCATAACAAATATGTATGATGTGGAAGTACTTTCAATAATGAATCTAATGATATTTATTTTTTATTGTATATGTTAATATTTTTTCTTATAAGCTTTCTGAGAGTTTACAAAACTTGACTTTGACCAATGCTAATACGCGGACTTAAATAAAAACGGAGGGAGTACACATTTGTTTTCTTAGTTTGTAGTGAACTAATCATTTGTTGAAATTGTGAAATAAATATATTAGGCTATTGACTTCGAATGTAATGGTCTATACAATTCAATACTTACAATCATTGTCGAATCCCAAGATGTATACAAGGTCTATAGTACTTCACAACATGCTCAAACTCACATAATTCCAGTCAAATGAGAATCTGAATGCATTTCATAGTTATTACTTTGTAGGATGCAACAAAAACAACCAAAACTCTACATCAGCCATTATAGAAGCAACATTTTGACATATCCCATTGTGTGAATGAAACGTGCAGAGAGAGCTTTTGAAGATGGAGCAGATAGGGCGGGAAAGATTGTATGTATGTGGACGAGATAGTAGGAGACAAACCTAACGAGACACACACACACACACACAAAGAGAGAGAGAGAAAGAGAGAAAGAGAGATGAAGAAGTTAGGTCTGTGAGAAAGATGGAGACATGTAATATACGTGATTCTGTATACGTGGAAGTAGAAGAGACAACATGTTTGATGAGAGAGCTGGAAAAACATGGACGAGAGGGGAAGGATCTCATGGGTTGAGGGTTTGATAATTTTGTGCGAGGGAGAGAGGGATTGGTAATTTTGTGCAAGAGAGAGACAGGGTGGGGGGAGGAGTTAGTCAGCCGTTGTCACATCACCCTGCTTCCAAATGACCCCGCATTCTCTAGTGCGGTGTGGTCGCCGTCTTCGATCTGCTAGATGCCCTCTTTGAAGATTGAGGTGTTGTGCATGTTGGGGTGCAAAGAAGCACAAGCGAGAGTGGTTGCCGTATAACCTTGGATGGGGATGAATTGTGTGCTCGAGGGAGTGTGTGTGTGTGTTGTGCTACGTGCGTGTGTGTGTGTGTGTGTGTGCGTGCGTGTGTGTGTGTGTGTCAGATATTGAGCGAAAACAAACCTAAGGAGAGAAATGGGTATTCACGACGAGATTGCACGGGCCTTGAGGTGGGCAGGGGCCGAGTGAGGGTGTCAAAATGTGCGCGTTGATGCATATGTTGCATGCAATCGTGCGAGGGACGGACGAATCGAGAGAGATGGTTGTTGTGTTACGGATGCTCCTCTCTCTCTCCCTCTCTCTCTCTCTCTCCCTCCCTCTCTCTCTCCCTCCCTCTCTCTCTCTCTCACACACACACACATACAAGTAAACTAGAAGACCGTTCTCTCATGTATACACAACGTATCGGCATCTGTCTATGTCTCACTCATGCATGATCGTTTGCACATTCACACCTCTCTATGTCTGTATCACACGCACACCGTCTCCACATTGCCCTTCCACCACAACACACATATGGACACATACACACGTTCTCTCTCAATCACACACACAAAATAAGTATTAAAAAAACTAGGGCGCACCTAAAACGTCCAAATCCAAATAAACACAAGCTGGAGCTAAATTCAAATATATGGAAATATTGCAGCGTCAAGAACTTTCCCAGGAAAAAAGTTGAGTAATATTCGAGGATTGTTTTCACACACATAAAAAGGTTCGGTGGATGTCCTTCGAGCGCGACACGGTGATGCACTGTTCGATCGACCGCACGGCCGCGGTTCACGCGCTTGCACAGGATTCCGTATCGTGGCTGTGGTACTAACTTCAAAAAAAAGCGCTGCCTAAGTCTAATGTTTATGTGTACTAGTACGGTTTTATTTTAAGTTTGACCAACCTCATATAAAACTAAAGTAAGCTCCCATACGCGCACTCATCAATATGCCGCCGCCGCCGTTGCGCATGCCGGTGCCCGCCTGCTCCGGCCAACAATTTCTCGCCCATCACCGCCGTGTCGCCGCCATCCCTGTGCCATGAAGCCGAAGGCTCGCCCGCTCACGTTGTCTGCAGTCCCTCCTCGCCATGCCGCCGCACTGCCAAGCACGCGAGCAGCTGGTGGAGCCGCGTCTATGCACGCATCATACGAAGACGAGGACGAGCGCGTGCTCCAGCACGCTGGCGAGGAGGAACTAGCGTGTCATTGTCGTCTCCACCCGCGCGGAGGAGGCGCGCATGGTGGCTGTTGCGGCGGAAGCCGGTCGCACGCGCGTTGAGCCCGCAAACCGGGTGCGGACGCGGAATCTACCTACGAGACCTTGAATGCCACGTGGATTCTGCAATCTGAAGGAGCAATTTGGGTCAGTCGACTCATGTGAGCCGTTTGATGCAACATGGATGGCTAGAAGGGCTTCTTCCACCTCTTCTGTCGTCTTCTTCCTTCGCTCCGTCGAACTTCTTTCACAAATTGACTGACCCAAATTATACTACTAGTACGAATGTATTTAAGTACAGTGGGAACACGAAGGTACGAGCAGTAGTACCAACTGCAAGAAGAACAGTAGTAAGACATAGTACTAGTACTACCCTACGTACTAAACAGTTCAAATAACGAGAAAGAACATAAACATAGTTCTGCTGGGGCCTCAGCACAACACACCCTGGAAAATAAACTAAGCAACTAGTCAGCTTGACACTGCAGTAGAACCAGCATGAGCGACAGCACTGCCACCTACTCGGAGTCCGAGTCCACGTCCTCGACTTCGTCCTCGTCCCTCTTCCTCTTCCTCTTCGCCGACGCTTCTTTGCTTGAACCGGACACTGGGCTCTTCTTCTTCATCCAACCCAGGTAGATATTTAAACAAAGGTAGGCATCCATTGCTGCGTACAGGATGTGATCTTCATCTAATGTCTTCAACTCCCATGCATGATGAAACTCGTGATGAGGTTTCTTCAGTTTAGCGCATGAAGGATCAAGCATGGTTGCTGCCAGGGTCAGCATTGAAGGTTGAGAGGAGGAAACCAGGCTTGCCTTCTGGAGATTGAAGGGCTGGCCTACAACGAGACCTATCCGACGCAGGACTTCTTTGTCGTTCTTAAAGCCTACAGTAGCGAATTTCACTCTTTTGTCCTTGAGGAAGTTCTTAAAATCCTGGCACTCAATGTCGGCATGGCATATGTGGTAGACCAAGCAAATTTTATGTACGCAAACCTGGATTACGGCGGGCTTCTTCCTCTCTTCCTCCTTTAGATCCTTCTCATGTCCCAGGACTCTGGTGTACTCAACATCTAGCCCAGCGACCCACTCATCCATTGAACTATTGAACATGTGTAGGAAGCGAGCAAGCCATGCTTTCACCGTCGCGGATCCACGTGTGTAGATGACGATGAACTGATCACCGGTGATGGCTCTAACCTGGTACTCAGCGGCGATCATGGAGATTTGGGAGGCCATGGATTTTGGAGGAGGGTTAGGAGAAGTTGAACTGTTGTACCCCGCAAAAACTGGGAGCGAACTAATGTGAAAGGACGGGACGACTGGGAGCAAACTGTTGTGAGGTAGAAGACGGGGATGAGTAGGGCGTGCGAACGGCGTGGGGTTGTTGGCTTGCCCGGTGGATAAACGGCTGCAAGCCCCCAAAGAGTTCTCGAGAACTATGCGGGACCCACTAGATGTCATGTCTACTAGACCCATATCGTAGGCCTGACGGTATAGCTTCTGCCTGTTCGCACGCCATGCCGGCGTGTGGGTGTAACTTCACTTAATTTCGTCAACCGTCGCGCCTCCCACGACCTTCGCCTCCCTCGTGCGGTCGCGCCCTTTGAGACTTCGACCGGCTAAAAATGAGAATTTTTTTTGCCTACTCCGCATGCATGATACTCCCTCTGGTCCTTTTTACTCCCGCCAACCGTTTGCAAAGTGTTTGACCAAATATATACTTTTTGTAAACACCACCTTATATTAATTAACCAGCCACACCAGTACACTCATTCGATACAATATTCACCACACAGGGCGGTACGTTATTTACAAGAATACCATCTAATCTATTGTCAAAGTTGTACTTAGTGATTAAGTGTGCCACCTTATTGGCCGAACGGCTAATCTTTGACAATTGAAGATTGTTGATCAACTTTGAGATGCTCAACGCTTTCATCTTCAGGTCACGCATAGCAGACCTGTCATAGTCCCCCGATGCAAGAGACGCTACCACAAAAGCGCAATCAGTCTATAAAATTACAGGATTATGAAGAGAAATACATATGTAGAGACCGGCAATGCAAGCCCTAAGCTCCGCTTCCTCCACGCTTTGACAGGCATCAATGAAATCCCACGACCAAATTTATACTAAAAATATCAATATCTACAATACTGATTATAATGAGTATAAGAACTACGTTTTATAATGAGTGTAAAAATATTGATTTGACATTGTGAATGTTGATACTCCCTCCGTCTAGGTGAGTAAGTCATCTTAGGCTGTGCACCGTGACCAAGGAGGAGGGGAAAACGAGAGACATTAATGTTTATTTGCTAATTAAATAGTATTGCATGCAATGAAGTAACCACTGCATGTCATGTTTGATAGTCTCGGGTCATTAAAAGCATGCACACCCTCATCTCTTATTGGCTGATATGTCAAGAAACAAGAAACGAGGTAGAAGTTAATGCACCGCGCCTACGTGTTTTGGGATTATTTGGTTTTCGTAAGATGACTTACACACCTAGCTATTAGAGTACCACTACCTCCCTTCTAGTTTAAAGGGCTCGACTCAAAAATTTCACCTACTCTTAGCAAGATAGTAGAGGCGGTGGAATAGTTTTTGAAGTCTGCAAAAGTACTCAACTAATGTTGTCGTTCTTCACAAAAAATGTGTTTACCAATGCATGCATGAACACTAGTTAGTCTAACCCCCCTCTCTTCTTTAATTCTTTGCCACATAAGCATGTTTGCTATTCCCGTGTACCAGCTAAGATACCACCATGATGGCCAGCCTTAATCATCGCATGCAATAATTTAGTGCACCTTGAAATATGAACATGTGTGGGGTGTGTATGTTTTTAATGACTTGAGACTATACCTAGCCCGGCATGCAAGTTGACTTATTACGCACCGTTCCCCATACCTGCAGGAAGCCCGTCCGTCTCCAAATCTTTTCCTCTCCATGTGTGGAAACAATATGCTTGCCAAACTCTCCTTCTCCCTCTGGTGGTCCCACCACTCCACCCCGTGTGAAAAAATTTGCATGCATGACTCTCCTCCCCCCACGCTCGTCCAATCCGTTGTGACCAGCAATATTTCCACCCCTTCGCTCCCTCGTAATTTACTCCAACAAATATGCCCATGTAGCTTTCACTTAACTTCAGGTGCATTGGGTCACTGACATACGGGCCCAGCAGTGTACTAGCCCACATGTCAGTGACGCAACTGGACCTGCAGTTAAGTCGGTGCAGCTCAGTCCATATCTTACGTAGGTCTGCCATTGCTCCCTAT
>NC_041389.1:428922166-428931861 GCF_002162155.2 Triticum dicoccoides
ATCGCTATCTCCTCCCCCTCCCTCTCACGTCGACCACCATGGCAAATCCCCTCCCAAGCCCTAGGAGCCCCTCGCTGCACCGCGCAGACGGTCACGCATTGCATTTCCATTCCTCGCCGCCACTAGTCGAGGAGGACGCGTCGGTGTTCCACTCCTCGCCGCTACGCGGTGCATCGCCGTTCCGTTCCTTGCCCCCACTAGTCAAGGAGGACGCGTCGGCGTTCCGCTCCTCGCCGCGACGCGACGCGTCGCCGTTCCGTTCCTCACCGCCACTAGTCGAGGAGGACGCATTGGCGTTCCGCTCCTCGCCGCGACGCGTCGAGGTGGACGCGTCGGCATTCTCAATCTCGCCGGCACACGCATCGGAGGACGCGTCGGCTCCCTGCTACGAGGAGAACGCCGCGTCACCTGCCGAGCCCCCCAGCCTTGAAGAGCTTTGGAAAGAAATGGATGTCGCCTTGTGGGAGGCTTTGCCTTCAGCAGAGCGCGCCAAAATAGAGGCAGAGAAGAAGGCCGAGGAAGAGAAGCGCACCGCGCAACAAGCTTTCTGGGAGATCTATGTTGCATCCGAGAGAGTCAAGCAATTGGTTCTTTGGCAGAAGGCTCGTGCGAGGGCCGTGAGGGTGGCGGAGGACGCCCGTGCCGACGCCCTGAGTGCAGTCAGGCCCAAGCGCCTCATCTACGCTTGGTGGTACGTGGACCGAGTGCACGCTTCCAGCCAGGAGGAGTACCTGTTGGCGCCGGATCACCACACCGGTGAGATCGCGCTCGCCCGCCGGCAAGCCGCCAATCATCACCTCGCGAGTTGCAAGGCTGAGGAAGAGGTGTTGTGTCGGCGCGCTGGGAAACAGCCGCGCACCAGGGAACTCGTGGCACGCCGCAAGCGCTCCTGCGAGCGCCGTGGCTTTTAGGAGGAGTATAATTTTTGTTTCGTAAGGCGATCTCATTAGTTTTGGGACGCAAATGATAAATCCCGAACGTTCAGGAATTTTTAGTGTCCTTAATTAAGTATGTAAAAGGGAAAGTTTGGAAACGTTGTGTATTATTACGCATTTTGCAAGTACGTGCATATAGCACAAACTTTACTATATAACTATCGGACTACACGCCTCTCTTGATATGTGCTTGCAGACTGTGCTACTCCCTCCGTCCAGGTCAATAAGTCATCTTTGGTTGTGCACGGTGACCAAGAAGGAGGGAAGACTTGTACACCTAGATGGAGGGAGTACTACTATTACTTATGTACGTGCAAATGCACGCTTGAGCATTACGATGCGGTTTTTGTAAAAGTGGAAAAACATCACCAGTCAAGCTTGTGAAACGATTCAATGCAAAACAAATGCAAAAATGCTCGTTTGATTGTTTACTTTTAGCTTCCTTCTCTGTGGTTATTTCTCTGTGCACCGTGACCAAGGAGGAGGAGAAAACGAGAAACATTAATGTTTATTTGCTAATTAATAGTATTGTATGCAATGAACTAACCGTTGCATGTCGTGTTTGATATCTCAAGTCATTAAAAGCATGCACACTCTTTATCTCTTATTGGTTAATATGTCAAGAAATAAGAAACGAGGTAGAAGTTAATGCACCGTGCCTAAGTGTTTTCGGATTATTTGGTTTTCGTAAGATGGCTTACAAACCTAGATGCACCGCGCCTAAGTGTTTTGAGTAACATTTTATCAGTTAAATCTTTGGTCAAAATTTAGCACAAATTACAATGGTGAGGAATAAACCAGGACGGGGTAGTAGTTTAGAAGCCCAAATAAATGAGTGAGGCGCCTTATTGTTACTCTCCACTGTGACTAGTCTTGTGGGAAAAGTTGGGGAAGCCACCAAAAGAACAGGCCCTAGGAGTAGTAGCTAGGGATCGAGCATGGGAGATGAACTGGATAAAGTAAATGCAGAGAGATGAAATGCAAAAAAGACGGAGGGATGTGATGGTTGCTTGTCCGTTTATTTTACCAGGCCATTTGTTACTGGGAGTGGTTGGGTTTTGTGATATGACGGCCTTACTGCCGCGCCACGAGCGGGGTGAGAGGTGAGACTCCCGTGCAGCACCGCCCTCTACACTTGTACTACATCGGTCGTGGTTTATTAGTCCCCCATTGAATTTGACTGAAGATTTAACTGACAAAATGTTAGTGCATGTCAACAAAAACTATATCATTGGATTCGTATTTGAACATAGTTTTAAATGATATAATTTTAGGTGACATGCATCAGTATTTATCGTACTATATATAATGTTAGTTAAATTTTTCGTCGTACTAATCTATAGTAGTAAGGTGCCCGTGCGTTGCACCGAAGAGTGAAATGCATTGATCGGGGAGTTGTTTATTTTGACAAAGGATGTGGGGGTCATCTGATGTGTAACGGGTATCGATAGGTTTCTTTGGATATTATCTCATCTCTAGAGCTCACAAACATCCGGGTGAAATAGATAAAAAGGTATCTTTTGCAAACAAAAGCGTTCAATTGTTCAACCTGCATCCAAAACTTGTGAAGAAATAACACTTATTGTGCTTTGCAAGAAATGATCTTTAAGAATTAGTTTTTGAGTATCGATTGTTATACATGTTGGCTACAGATGACATGGCACTTTCTTATAGTCAACAGTTGGCTATACTATTAAGTAATATTAACCATGCCCTTATACACCTAGACGGAGGGATTAAATCAGGATGACTTGCAAGGGGGCAGAGGAGATGTAAGAAATGGTTCATCGTAAGTCTTTCACCAGTACTGTAGTAAAAATTCATACATGGAAGATTCTAGACTAAACCATAAACGGATACACTTTTATTCATGCGCGATACTCCAATAGAGCAAGATCCTGCATGGAAGTCTCCACATGCTTAGATAGCGGATTACATTGAGCGAAGACTAATGATCAACATTTAACTTGATAATGCGTATTTTTTTAGAAGAACAGGGAGGCTCCTCCCCGGTTCCATTATCAAATGAAACCCAAAGTGTCTTACATCAGCTCGCTGAGAGGAGAGGTTCAAAGGAAGGACTGCGGCGAAAGCCACTCAAGTTTAACGACAAGCTTACAGAATCAAAAGCGGCAAGTCCTACTCTACTACTCTACTCTAGCAAGCTAGGGCATAGTACTGTAGTAGGTACTGTAGGGAGTACCAGTACTGTGATCACTCAAGCAAGTTGTCTGGCATCGATATGACCCTACGCTGCTGGTATGTGTCTCGTAAGTCAAGCGACGTGTTGTAGTCATCATCACCTGTCCACTTCCCGCAGCACATATTCGCTTCTCCATCTTTGTACGCACATAATCTCATCCAAGCTTCCATCCCCGCTAAGGCGCCTCCCCCCCTCGTTCGAAACCCAAGCACTAACAATGGCAAAACCGAGTAGCGTCCGCCGAAAGAGTGGCTGGAATTCACTCCCCACAGAGGTAATCAAGCTCATTGTTTCGCATGTGGACAATCTCAGTACCATGCCACTCGCTGCGTGCTCGTCGGGGCTGTACCGTTTACTCAAAGCCCTCAGGCCGGAGCTTTTTAAGCCAGCTCCTTGCTTGCTGATGATGCCTGATCTTTAGAAACAGCGTGTCACGCAGCATAACGATCAAAGGGTGGCGAGCATCAACCCCCTTCACTGCGATCCGATCCCCGTCAGCCTCAGCTACATTAACGGTATGTACTGGGTCGGCATGAACATGTCTTGGATGGTGCTCATCGACGGTCGCGGCAGCTGGATGCTCGTGGAGGTCTACACCCGGCGATTGATCCCCCTTCCTTCGATTAACACTGCACTGCTTTGGCACCGCGGCCCAGAATACTCGGAATCTTACAGTAGCCAACATGATACCAAGTTTGATTTGCTCAAGGTTGTAATCTGCCAAGTGCCCACAAGATCTGGGAATTATAAAGATTTCAGGCTAATTGCATTCTTCAACCGCGGTATCACCTATCTGACAGGTCACTGTGGTAAGTGGATAAATCTGCACGTCCATCGCAGGATCATACATCCTCCATGGTTCTATGATGCCATTGAACACAAGGGCTTCATTTACGCTGTCGACTCCTTCTATGGTTCGACATATTGCAGGCCTACTCCAGTCATTGCTACAAATGGCTGTTACAGTAGTATGTTACTTTCCTATGATATCACGATGGCTTGCTTATATTACTGTCAACATTTACTGAAAAAATATTCATGCTCATAACATGCTGTTCTTAAGATTGACTAAATCAAGAGCCCTTTTTTATTTGACTCCAACTTGATATGATGTTGTAGGCCGCCTGGTGTCCCTACCCTTCCTAATCCCAGCACCTTTCAAAGAAAAGCGGCATGGCAGTTGCAGGTGGTTCTTGGCTCGATCAGACGACGGCGAAAGATTGATGATCGTTCGCACGTACCGGACGTGTTGTTTCCTGGAATACAATCACAGTCACTGCAAGGTCTTTGAGCAGGATCCCAGCTTCTCTGGGCCTTCAGGAATTTTTTACTGGAGGCCGGTAAGTAGCCTTGGCACATGCTCTCTGTTTGTCGGACTGAATTATCCGATTAACCAGGAGATAACCGACGGCAATGATCATGATGGCAGCGCGGTTTCGTTCATCAGGCAAAACTGTGTGTACACAGCGTACCATGCGTCTCTGCATGCACCATACCCTGATATGTGTCACCATGCTCTGCAGCCCAAAGTAGGAGAGAGGGTCGCAAGTATCAGACTTCGACCTGCTGGCTGGAGTTTCCCCCGTCAGGCACCCATCTGGTTCAAGCCGTCAGCCAATCTCCACAGCTTAATAAATAGTAACGTCTAACTGAGCCAGTTAGTTAGATGTGTACACTTGGTGTAGTAGGATCTTTATTTAGTTTGATGCATAGACTTGTTCTTTTTTGGTAGCCCTTTTGTAATGATGGCTGATGTTTGGTTTGGAAGAGAGAGATGCGTCTTCACTCTTGTGGCCTGCTCACTGCTTTTGTTGCACCCCCAGCCATGGTTGCTGTTGCTGCTGTTTTCAATGTACAATCAGTAGTATATTTCGTCTGTTGGTTGAATATAAATGTGTTGTTAGAATGACAAACACAATGTTTTGGAAGTCGTTGCACGGTTCGATCCTTTGGTGCCCCGTACCGTACGTAGCTCATACTATTTTTCGTACGGAACACATTTTCCACTTGTTGATAACATGCAGCCCACTGATGAAGGCCCAATAGAGAAGCCCATCATTAACTGGAAGGGACGCTCTCACATGAATCCGGCCCAGGTACATGCTCATGCTCCCCTAAACATAAATAAGTAAATAAATAAATAAAGCTAAATGCTCATGCACCAGTTCTTTGGGAAAATAGGTAGCCCAGTATTTCTTTTTGAAGAATACCCAAGCTAGGCCTATTTGTTTTCTCTGAATTACTGGGCTGCAAATCTTTCAAGATGAGCAAATGGGATATTAGTTTTTTTTGAATTTTGTTCTTCACCGATATCTTATACGTATTTCATTGGATTTAACATGACATAGTACTAACTTATTTTTAAATTTGTTTTAGTATGGCTATTAATTTTTGGATTAAGAATATTTCGTTCCCCAGCAAAAATTTCCCACATATTTAGTTAATTTTTTGACCCTGGTACTGACCAGAAAATGGTCGGCAATTCTAAAAATGGAAAACAGGCTGCAATAAATTCCATATGAATTATAAAATGAGTAAAAATTATAAAAATAGTAGCAAATGGGTTGTACACGCCAGAGATTTCGAGGCTGACTTGTTTACGCAAGGCTTTGTTAGTGAACACACGATTCTAGCCGCCGTGCTTCTTCAACCTCTGATCTTCCTGCTCCAGCCGCCTAAACTAGCGCCGACGGGACTGCCTGCTCCCTCCTCTTGTGGCCCGCTGTGATGCCGCGCAGGCTTCCCCGGCCCACCCTACTCCCTCCGCTGGCCTGGCCGCACGCAATCAACTGCCTCCTTATTATGCGGAAAAAAATGATTCCTCCCACTGACATCTGGGGCGCACCGGTTGGGAGGTTGACCTGTGGGCCTACTACGTTGACGCGTACGCAGGGCTTGTCAACTTAGTCAACAAATGATTCTAGCAGCAGTAACCATTGGATTTGAATCAAACGGTCCTGCTGCTTCTTCAATCGCTGCTCTTCTTGCACCAGCCGCCCAAACCAGCGCTGGGGAGACCGCCTGCTCCTGCCTCCAGTGGCCGGTTGTGCTGCCGTTGAGGCCTCATCGCCCCCTACTACTCCCACCGCTAGCCAGGCTCTGCGGCGACGGCAGCCTCACACCGCAGCCGAACCAGTGAACCCTGGTACTCCTCTCCGCGTGGGCAACCACTGCTGCGTCTTCCCCGGCTCCGCGTCGTCCCCTTCCTAGGCCTCATCGTTGTCCACTGCCTTGGTGCTCTCGGCGCGGCGTGGTCAATGTGGTCAACGACATTCCATCGGGAGAGTACTGTACGTGTAGAGGCTGACAGCTGGGTCCACGGCCACAGCCCAGTTTTTTTGTGATTTGCCAAGTAAGTCACTTTGTCAGGCCTGTTGGGCTGTAAATCTTTCAAGACGAGGAGAGCTTTCATTCGGCTGGCCGAGAAAATGGCCCATCAGTAATGAGAAATGGGTTGTACATTTTTAAAACACATCAAACCGACAGTTAGTTTCAAATATCTTTTTTTTCATTTCGAGATTTTAAATTACATTACGAGAATTTGTTGGATTTTATATTGATATACATTTATTTTTAAAACCAGTTTGAATGTGAGTCGAAATTTCAGGATTAAAAACAGTTCGGACCGCACCGAAATATGCAAAATTTCGTATAAGTTTTTAACCGTGGCCACAATATGGGCTGTAATGCTAACAAAAAGAATATGGGCTCCAAAAAAAACCTTAAGAATTAGCAAATGGGCTGTAAATTATTAAAAATAATGGCAGATGGGATGTATGCTATTTTCCCTAGATTTGAGGCTTTCCTAAAAAAAGGTTGATGCACAAGCAGTGACTGTTGGATGGCCATCCAAAGGCCGTCGTGCTTCTTCAATCTCTGCTCTTCCTGCTCCAGCCGCTCAAACAAGCGCCAGCGGGACTGCCTGCTCCCTCCTCCCCGCGGCCGGCTCTGACAGCTCGGACCCACCAGTTATATCTTCGTACGCAAGGAAGTGCCTCTTTATTACGCACAAAAAAATGAATACTCCCCCTGTTAGCTGGGACCCAGTATAGTGGCAGGCTGACTTGTGGGCCTACTAAGTTGACGGGGACGGAGGGCTTTGTCAACTTAGTCAATATGCACTATTCTAGCTCCAGTGACCGTACGATGTCCATCCAACGGCCGTAGTGCTTCTTCAACCTCTGGTATTCTTGCTCCAGCCGCCCAAACCAGCGTCGGTCGTGCCTCGTGCTCCTGCCTCCCATGGCCGGCTGCGATGCGGCGGAGGCCTCACCGCCCCCTACTACTCCCACTGCTGGCCAGGCCATCCCTCTACTCACCCACACCCCTGTTATTCTGCAGCGACGGCAGGCTCACACCACAGCGAACCAGTGAACCCTCGTACTCCTCTACGCGTGGGCATCCACTACCGCGTCTTCCCTGGCTCCACGTCGTCCCCTTCCTAGGCCTCGCCGTCGTCCACCGCCCTGATGCTCTCGGCGCGGCCTAGTCAACGTGGTCAACGACCGACATGCATCTGAAGTGGACTGTATGTGGAGAGGCCGACAGCTGGGTCCACAGCCGCAAGCAAGGAAATGTCTCCTTATTACGCGCAAAATAATGATTCGTCCACCTGACATCAGGGACCCACCTAAAGGGCCTCAGTATTTCGTGAAAAAAACGTTACCGCCGCTGACAGCTCGGACTCGCCAGCTATATCTTCGCACGCAAGGAAGTGCCTCCTTATTACGCACAAAAAAATGAATACTCCCCCTGTTAGCTGGGACCCAGTATAGTTGCAGGCTGACTTGTGGGCCTACTAAGTTGACGGGGACGAAGGGCTTTGTCAACTTAGTCAATATGCACGATTCTAGCTCCAGTGACTGTACGATGTCCATCCAACGGCCGTAGTGCTTCTTCAACCTCTGGTCTTCTTGCTCCAGTCGCCCAAACCAGCACTGGTCGTGCCTCGTGCTCCTGCCTCCCGTGGCCGGCTGCGATGCGGCGGAGGCCTCACCGCCCCCTACTACTCCCACCACTGGCCAGGCCATCCCTCTACTCACCCACACCCCCTGTTATTCTGTGGCAACGGCAGCCTCACACCGTAGCGAACCAGTGAACCCTCGTACTCCTCTACGCGTGGGCATCCACGGCCGCGTCTTCCCCGGCTCCGCGTCGTCCCCTTCCTAGGCCTCGCCATCATCCAACGCCCTGGTGCTCTTGGCGCGGCGTGGTCAACGTGGTCAAGGAACGGCTTCCATCGGACGTGGACTGTACGTGGAGAGGCGGACAGCTGGGTCCACGGCCCTAGCAAGGAAGTGCCTCCTTATTACGCGAAAAATAATTATTCCTCCACCTGACAGCGGGAACCCACCGGACGGGCCACCATATTTCGTGAAAAAAATGTTCCCCCCTGACTGCTGGGACCCACCAGCTACACCTTCGCACGCAAGGAAGTGCGTCCGGGCAAAAAAAAACGATTCGCCCCCCTGACTGTTGTGACCCACCAGCTACATCTTCGCACGCAAGGAAGTGCATCCGAGCAAAAAAATAACGATTCGCCCCCCTGACTGCTGGGACCCACCAGCTACATCTTCGCAGGCAAGGAAGTGCCTGACAGTCGGGACCCACCTGGTCGAAGCATACGTACCGTTGTCATTCTGATCGCGAACGTGTACGTACATATATACTGGTGGATGTAGAGGTGTGCACCTGTCGTAGTAGAGGCGCGCACGTAGCATGTACATGTACGTACAGCGGCGAGGGTGCAAGAAAGAAAATATGTCCACGTACATACATACGGGCAGGGTCTCTAACGCCTATCGCGCATACGTACATGGCTGGGTCGGAATGGAGAAACAGTGTCGTCGTCGTGTTCATGGGGAGCCAACCGGCTGGGTCGGAACGGAATGCGTGGTCGTGTTCATCGGGAGGGCTTGGACGGAACAGGCGATGGAAACGAGGCCTGGCGTACCGCACAATGGAGGAAACGACCTTGTGTTCGACCGGCCACGTTCAAAACGGGGTCCTGTTGATCGGGAGGGGCCTGGCGTACCGCAAAACGGAGGAAACAGACCTCCTACAGTTGAAACGGGGGTCCTATTGATCGGGAGGGGTGTGGCATACCGCAAAACGAACAAAACGGACCTCCTACGGTCGAAACGGGGGTCCTGTTGATTGGGAGGGGTGTGGCGTACCGCAAAATGGATGAAACGGACTTGTGTTGGAGCATTACGGTCCAAACGGGGGGGAGGTGTGTGGCGTACGCAAAACGGGACTCCACGGGATACTGTTCATCTCCACCGTCGACCTCCTCCAGCCTCCATGGGCTACTGTCGACCTCCTCCAGCCTCCATGGGCTCCTCTTCATCCAGCCTCCAGCACACGCTACTCCACTGACTACTGTTCAACCACCCCTCCACGGGCACCCCTCCACCGTCTACTATTCATTCAGCCCTCCACACCATGGGGTCCTGTTCAACCACCCCTCCACGGCCACCCTCCACCGTCTATTGTTCATCCAGCCCTTCACACCACGGGTTCCTGTTCATCTAGAGGCAATGCCACCACTCACTGTT
>NC_041389.1:428932087-429084775 GCF_002162155.2 Triticum dicoccoides
CAAAGGAATCGCTTCATCAGGTTCAGTTAACAGCCATCGATCGATCGCTCGGGTTCAGTAACGCGTAGCCTGCAGTGCAATCACTCGGGTTTAGTTAGAGCCCAACGCCTCGCTCGGCTTCAGTTAGAGCCAACGCCTCGCACACACGCGCGTACGTATGAGAGAAACGTGCATCGCTCCGCCCCCGACCTCCCACTGTAACCGGCAACTCCCCGAAATTTTCCTCCCCCTTGCTTCTACCATGGTTTTTCCATCATGGACAGCCCAAAGAATGTCATGCAGCTGCGTCTCCGGCCCGCCCAGGATGAAAAGCTCATTTTCTGTCATAGAAGTAGGAGCCCGCCACATCTATGATGATACCGGGTTTTGTCACAATTATCATCATAGAAGTGTCATATGTATGACAGAAAAAAATTTCGTTTGGCCCAAAATGTCACGGATGTGTCTTTTTTTTTGTAGTGCAGGTGTCAGTTTCTCCAACTATAGTTGAATTGAGTGTGGCTACGCCCGGTCCTTGTTGAAGGTTAAAACATCACTAACTTGACAAAATATCGTTGTGGTTTCGATGCGTAGGTAAGAACGGTTCTTGCTCAGCCCGTAGCAGCCACGTAAAACTTGCAACAACAAAGTAGAGGACGTCTAACTTGTTTTCGCAGGGCATGTTGTGATGTGATATGGTCAAGACATGATGCTAAATTTTATTGTATGAGATGTTCATGTTTTGTAACAGAGTTATCGGCAACTAGCAGGAGCCATATGGTTGTCGCTTTATTGTATGCAATGCAATCACCATGTAATTGCTTTACTTTATCAATAAGCGGTAGCGATAGTCGCAGAAGCAATAGTTGGCGAGACGACAATGATGCTACAATGGAGATCAAGGTGTCGCGCCGGTGACGATGGTCATCATGACGGTACTTTGAAGATGGAGATCAAAGGCACAAAATGATGATGGCCATATCTTATCACTTATATTGATTGCATGTGATGTTTATCTTTTATGCATCTTATATTGCTTTGATTGATGGTAGCATTATAAGATGATCTCTCACTAAATTTCAAGGTATAAGTGTTCTCCCTAAGTATGCACCGTTGACAAAGTTCGTCGTGCCGAGACACCACGTGATGATCGGGTGTGATAAGCTCTACATTCACATACAACGGGTGCAAGCCAGTTTTGCACACGCAGAAATACTCGGATTAAACTTGACGAGCCTAGCATATGCAGATATGGCCTAGGAACACTAAGACCGAAAGGTCGAGCATGAATGATATAGTAGATATGATCAACATAGTGATGTTCACCATTGAAAACTACTCCATTTCACGTGATGATCGGAACTAGTTTAGTTGATTTGGATCACGTGATCACTTAGATGATTATAGGGATGTCTGTCTAATTGGGAGTTCTTCGGTAATTTGATTAATTGAACTTTAATTTATCATGAACTTAGTACCTGATAGTATTTTTCTTGTCTATGTTGTTGTAGATAGATGGCCCTTGTTGTTGTTCCGTTGAATTTTAATGCATTCCTTGAGAAAGCTAAGTTGAAAGATGATGGTAGCAATTACACGGACTGGGTCCGTAACTTGAGGATTATCCTCATTGCTGTACAGAAGAATTACGTCCTGGAAGCACCGCTAGGTGCAAGACCCGCTGCAGGAGCAACGTCGGACATTGTGAACGTCTGGCAGAGCAAAGCTGATGACTACTCGATAGCTCGGTTTGCCATGCTTTACGGCTTAGAACCGGGACTTCAATGACGTTTTGAAACGTCATGGAGCATATGAGATGTTTTAGGAGTTGAAGTGAATATTTCTAGCAAATGCCCAGATTGAGAGATATGAAGTCTCCAATGAGTTCTATAGCTGCAAGTTGGAGGAGAATAGTTCTGTCAGTGAACATATACTCAAAATGTCTGGGTATAATAATCACTTGATTCAACTAGGAGTTAATATTCCTGATAATACTGTCATTGACAGAATTCTCTAATCACTGCCACCAAGCTACAAGAGCTTCATGATGAACTATAATATGCAAGGGATGGAAATGACAATTCCCGAGCTCTTCGCGATGCTAAAGGCTGCGGAGATAGAAATCAAGAAGGAGCATCAAGTGTTGATGGTCAACAAGACCACCAGTTTCAAGAAAAAGGGTAAAGGGAAGAAGAAGGGGAACTTCAAGAAGAAGAGCAAACAAGTTGCTGCTCAGGAGAAGAAACCCAAGTCTGGACCTAAGCCTGAGACTGAGTGTTTCTACTGCAAAGGGACTGGTCACTAGAAGCGGAACTGCCCCAAGTATTTGGCGGATAAGAAGGATGGCAAGGTGAACAAAGGTATATGTGATATACATGTTATTGATGTGTACCTTACTAAAGCTCGCAGTAGCACCTGGGTATTTGATACTGGTTCTGTTGCTAACATTTGCAACTCGAAATAGGAACTACAGATTAAGCGAAGATTGGCTAAGGACGACGTGACGATGCGCGTGGGAAATGGTTCCAAAGTCGATGTGATCGCGGTCGGCACGCTACCTATACATCTACCTTTGGGATTAGTTTTAGACCTGAATAATTGTTATTTGGTGCCAGCGTTAAGCATGAACATTATATTTGGATCTTGTTTGATGCGAGACGGTTATTCATTTAAATATGAGAATAATGGTTGTTCTATTTATATGAGTAATATCTTTTATGGTCATGCACCCTTGAAGAGTGGTCTATTTTTGTTGAATCTCGATTGTAGTGATACACATATTCATAATGTTGAAGCCAAAAGATGTAGAGTTGATAATGATAGTGCAAGTTATTTGTGGCACTGCCGTTTAGGTCATATTGGTGTAAAGCGCATGAAGAAACTCCATACTGATGGACTTTTGGAATCACTTGATTATGAATCACTTGGTACTTGTGAACCATGCCTCATGGGCAAGATGACTAAAACGCCGTTCTCCGGAACAATGGAGCGAGTAACAGATTTGTTGGAAATCATACATACTGATGTATGTGGTTCGATGAATATTGAGGCTCGCGGCGGGTATCATTATTTCCTCACCTTCACAAATGATTTGAGCAGATATGGGTATATCTACTTAATGAAACATAAGTCTGAAACATTTGAAAAGTTCAAAGAATTTCAGAGTGAAGTGGAAAATCATCGTAACAAGAAAATAAAGTTTCTACGATCTGATCGTGGAGGAGAATATTTGAGTTACGAGTTTGGTCTTTCATTTGAAACAATGCGGAATAGTTTCGCAACTCACGCCACCCGGAACACCAGAATGTAATGGTGTGTCCGAACATCGTAACTGCACTTTATTAGACATGGCGCGATCTATGATCTCTCTTACTGATTTACCGCTATCATTTTGGGGTTATGCTTTAGAGACGGCTGCATTCACGTTAAATAGGGCACCATCTAAATCCGTTGAGACGACGCCTTATGAACTGTGGTTTGGCAAGAAACCAAAGTTGTTGTTTCTTAAGGTTTGGGGCTGCGATGCTTATGTCAAAAAGCTTTAACCTGGTAAGCTCGAACCCAAATTAGAGAAATGTGTCTTTGTAGGATACCCAAAAGTACACCTTCTATCACAGATCTGAAGGCAAGACATTCGTTGCTAAGAATGGATCCTTTCTAGAGAAGGAGTTTCTCTCGGAAGAAGTGAGTGGGAGGAAAATAGAACTTGATGAGGTAATTGTACCTGCTCCCTTATTGGAAAGTAGTTCATCACAGAAACCGGTTCATGTAACACCTACACCAATTAGTGAGGAAGTTAATGATATTGATCAAGAAACTTCAGATCAAGTTGCTACCGAACCTCGTAGGTCAACCGGAATAAGATCTGCGCCAGAGTGGTACGGTAATCCTATTCTGGAGGTCATGTTACTTGACCATGGCGAACCTATGAACTATGAGGAAGCGATGATGAGCCCAGATTCCGCAAAATGGCTTGAGGCCATGAAATCTAAGATGGGATCCATGTATGAGAACAAAGTGTGGACTTTGGTTGACTTCCCCGATGATCGCCAAGCCATCGAGAATAAATGGATCTTCAAGAAGAAGACTGACGCTGACGGTGATGTTACTGTCTACAAAGCTCGACTTGTTGCGGAAGGTTTTCGACAAGTTCAAGGGTTGACTACGATGAGACTTTCTCACCCATAGCGATGCTTAAGTTTGTCCGAATCATGTTAGCAATTGCCACATTTTATGATTATGAAATTTGGCAAATGGATGTCAAAACAGCATTCCTGATTGGATTTCTATAAGAAGAGTTGTATATGACGCAACCAGAAGGTTTTGTCGATCCAAAAGGTGCTAACAAAGTGTGCAAGCGCCAGCGATCCATTTATGGACTGGTGCAAGCCTCTTGGAGTTGGAATAAACGTTTTGATTTGTGATCAAAGCATATGGTTTTTTACAAACTTTTGGAGAAGCTTGTATTTACAAGAAAGTGAGTGGGAGCTCTGTAGCATTTCTAATATTATATGTGGATGACATATTATTGATTGGAAATGATATAGAATTTTTGGATAGCATAAAAGGATACTTGAATAAAAGTTTTTCGATTAAAGACCTCGGTGAAGCTTCTTATATATTGGGCATCAAGATCTATAGAGATAGATCAAGACGCCTAATTGGACTTTCACAAAGCACATACCTTGATAAAGTTTTGAAAAAGTTCAAAATGGATCAAGCAAAGAAAGGGTTCTTGCCTGTGTTACAAGGTGTGAAGTTGAGTCAGACTCAATGCCCGACCACTGCAGAAGATAGAGAGAAAATAAAAAAATCCCTATGCTTCAGCCATAGGCTCTATCATGTATGCAATGCTGTGTACCAAACCTGATGTGTGCCTTGCTATTAGTTTAGCAGGGAGGTACCAAAGTTATCCAGGAGTGGATCACTGGACAGCGGTCAAGCACATCCTGAAATACCTGAAAAGGACTAAGGATATGTTTCTCGTTTATGGAGGTGACAAAGAGCTCGTCGTAAATGGTTACGGTGATACAAGCTTTGACACTGATCCAGACGATTCTAAATCGCAAACCGGATACATGTTTATATTGAACGGTGGAACTGCTAGTTGGTGCAGTTCAAAACAAAGTGTCGTGGCGGTATCTACGTGTGAAGCGGAGTACATAGCTGCTTCAGAAGCAGCAAATGAAGGAGTCTGGATGAAGGAGTTCATATCCGATCTAGGTGTCATACCTAGTGCATCGGGTCCAATGAAAATCTTTTGTGACAATACTGGTGCAATTGCCTTGGCAAAGGAATCCAGATTTCACAAGAGAACCAAGCACATCAAGAGACGCTTCAAGTCCATCCGTGACCAAGTCCAGGTGGGAGACACAGAGATTTGCAAGATACATACGGATCTAAATGTTGCAGACCCGTTGACTAAGCCTCTCTCATGAGCAAAACATGATCAACACCAAGACTCCATGGGTGTGAGAATCATTACTGTGCAATCTAGATTATTGACTCTAGTGCAAGTGGGATACTGAGGAAATATGTCCTAGAGGCAATAATAAAGTTATTATTCATTTCCTTATTTCATGATAAATGTTTATTATTCATGCTAGAAATTAACCGAAAACATAATACATGTGTGAATACATAGACAATATAGTGTCACAAGTATGCCTCTACTTGACTAGCTCGTTGATCAAAGATGGTTAAGGTTTCCTAACCATAGACATGAGTTGTCATTTGATAAACGGGATCACATCATTAGGAGAATGATGTGATTGACTTGACCCATTCCGTTAGCTTAGCACTTGATCGTTTTAGTTTACTGCTATTGCTTTCCTCATGACTTATACATGTTCCTATGACTATGAGATTATGCAACTCCCGATTACCGGAGGAACACTTTGTGTGCTACCAAATGTCACAACATAACTGGGTGATTATAAAGGTGCTCTACAGGTGTCTTCGATGGTTCTTGTTGAGTTGGCATAGATTGAGATTAGGATTTGTCACTCCGATTGTCGGAGAGGTATCTCTAGGCCCTCTCGGTAATGCACATCACTATAAGCCTTGCAAGCAATGTGACTAATGAGTTAGTTGCGGGATGATTCATTACGGAACGAGTAAAGAGACTTGCCTGTAATGAGATTGAGCTAGGTATTGAGATACTGATGATCGAATCTCGGGCAAGTAACATACCGATGACAAAGGGAACAACGTATGTTGTTATGCGGTTTGACCGATAAAGATCTTTGTACAATATGTAGGAGCCAATATGAGCATCTAGGTTCCACTATTGGTGATTGACCAGAGACGTGTCTCGGTCATGTCTACATAGTTCTCGAACCCGTAGGGTCCGCACGCTTAATGTTCGGTGACGATCGGTATTATGAGTTTATGTGTTTTGATGTATCGAAGGTAGTTTGGAGTCCCGGATATGATCATGGACATGACGAGGAGTCTCGAAATGGTCGAGACATAAAGATAGATATATTGGATGACTATGTTTGGACTTCGTAAGTGTTTCGAGCAAGTTCGGGCTTATACCGGAGTACCGGGGGGTTACCGGAACCCCCCGGGGAGTATAATGGGCCTTATGGGCCTTAGTGGAGAAGAGGAGGGGCGGCCAAGGCAGGGTTGCGCGCCCCCTCCCCTTCTAGTCTGAATTGGACAAGGAGGGGGCGGCCCCCCATTTCCTTCCCCCCTCTCTCCTCCTTCCCCTTTCTCCTACACCTACCAGGAAAGGAGGAGTCCTACTCCCGGTGGGAGTAGGACTCACCCCTTGGCGCGCCCTCCTCCTGGCCGGCCGCCTCCCTCCTAGCTCCTTTATATATGGGGGCGGGGGTGCACCCCAAAACACACAAGTTCATCATTGATCTTTAGCCGTGTGCGGTGCCCCCCTCCACCATAATCCACTCGGTCATATCGTAGCGGTGCTTAGGCGAAGCCCTGCATCGGTAGCTTCATCAACACCGTCATCACGCCGTCATGCTGGCGGAACTCTCCCTCGAAGCTCCACTGGATCATGAGTTCGTGGGACATCACCGAACTGAACATGTGCAGATTGCGGAGGTGTCGTATGTTCAGTACTAGGATCGATCGATCATGAAGACGTACGACTACATCAACCGCGTTGCCATAACGCTTCCACTTACGGTCTATGAGGGTACGTGGCCGACACTCTCCCCTCTCGCTGCTATGCATCACCATGATCTTGCGTGTGCGTAGGAATTTTTTTGAAATTACTACATTCCCCAACAGTTAGCAGTCAACAGAGCGTTGACTGCTCAAACTCACAACCGGGACCCGTCTGTCATAGGCATAGATAATTAAATAGATTTTAATTAATTAATCAAGTTAATTAGGTAAATTAAACCGAGTTAAATAATTAATTAATTTTTCTAATTAACTTGTTATTATTATTTAAATTCTCTTTTTTTCTAAAACAAGGGCATGGGCCCTGTTGGCAGTGGCACTGATACATCTCCAACGTATCGATAATTTTTTATTGTTTCATGCTATTATATTACCTGTTTTGGATGTTTAATGGGCTTTACTATGCACTTTTATATTGTTTTTGGGTCTAACCTATTAACCAGAGGCTCAGCCCAAATTGTTGTTTTTTTGCCTATTTCAGTGATTCGCAGAAAAGGAATATCAAACGGAGTCCAAACGGAATGAAACCTTCGGGAGAGTTATTTTTGGAACAAACGCAATCCAGGAGATTTGGCGTGGACGTCAAGGAACAAACAAGGCAGCCGCAACGTAGGAGGGTGCGCCCAGGGGGTAGGAGCGCCCCCACCCTCGTGGGCCCCTCGTTGCTCCCCTGACCGACTTCCTTCACCTATATATACTCATATACCCTGAAAACATCCAGGAGCACCATGAAACCCTATTTCCACCGCTGCAACCTTATGTACCCATGAGATCCCATCTTGGGGCCTTTTCCGGCGCTCCGTCGGAGGGGGAATCAATCACAGAGGGCTTCTACATCAACACCATAGCCTCTCCGATGAAGTTTGAGTAGTTTACCACAGACCTTCAGGTTCATATTTATTAGCTAGATGGCTTCTTATCTCTCTTTGGATCTCAATACGAAGTTCTCCTCGATCTTTTTGGAGATCTATTCGATGTAATTCTTTTTGCGGTGTGTTTGCCAAGATCTGATGAATTGTGGGTTTATGGTCAAGATTATCTATGAACAATATTTGAATCTCCTCTGAATTCTTTTATGTATGATTGGTTATGTTTGCAAGTCTCTTCAAATTATCAGTCTGGTTTGGCCTACTAGATTGATCTTTCTTGCAATGGGAGAAGTGCTTAGCTTTGGGTTCAATCTTGCGGTGTCCTTTCCCAATGACAGCAGGGGCAGCAAGGCACGTATTGTATTGTTGCCATCGAGGATAAAAAGATGGGGTTTATATCATATTGCTTGAGTTTATCCCTCTACATCATGTCATCTTGCCTAATGTGTTACTCTGTTCTTATGAACTTAATACTCTAGATGCATGCTGGATAGCGGTTGATGTGTGGAGTAATAGTAGTAGATGTAGAATCGTTTCGATGTATTTGTCGCGGACATGATGCCTATATACATGATCATGCCTAGATATTCTCATAACTATGCACTTTTCTATCAATTGCTCGACAGTAATTTGTTCACCCACCATAATACTTATGCTATCTTGAGAGAAGCCACTAGTGAAACCTATGGCCCCGGTTCTATTTCCATCATATAAGTTTCCGATCTACTTTATTTTGCAATCTTTACTTTCCAATCTATATCATAAAAATACCAAAAATATTAATCTTATCCTCTCTATCAGATCTCACTTTTGCAAGTTGCCATGAAGGGATTAACAACCCCTTTATCGTGTTGGTTGCAAGGTTCTTATTTGTTCGTGCAGGTACGAGGGATTTGTGTGTAGCCTCCTACTAGATTGATACCTTGGTTCTCAAAAACTAAGGGAAATACTTACACTACTTTGTTGAGGTAGCAAGAAGGATTTCTGGCACCGTTGCCGGGGAGGTCTACGCACAAGTCAAGACATACCAAGTACCCATCACAAACTCTTATCCCTCGCATTACATTATTTGCCATTCGCCTCTCATTTTCCTCTCCCCCACTTCACCCTTGCCATTTTATTCGCCCTCTTTTTCCCGTTCGCCTCTTTTTTGCTTGCCTCTTGTGTGCTTGTGTGTTGGACTATTTGTCACGATGGCTCAAGATAATACTAAATTGTGTGACTTTTCCAATACCAACAATAGTGATTTCTTAGCACTCCGACTGCTCCTCTTACCGATGCTGAATCTTGTGAAATTAATGCTCCTTTGTTGAATCTTGTCATGAAAGATCAATTCTCTAGCCTTCCTAGTGAAGATGCCGCTACTCATCTAAACAACTTTGTTGATTTGTGTGATATGCAAAAGAAGAAAGACGTGGATGATGATATTCTTAAATTGAAGCTACTTCCGTTTTCGCTTAGAGATCGTGCTAAAACTTGGTTTTCGTCTTTGCCTAAAAATAGTATTGATTCGTGGAATAAGTGCAAACATGCTTTTATCTCTAAGTATTTTCCTCCCGCTAAGATCATCTCCCTTAGAAATGATATTATGAATTTTAAGCAACTTGATCATGAGCATGTTGCACAACCTTGGGAGAGGATGAAATTAATGATTTGCAATTCCCTACACATGGATCAAATTTATGGATGATCATACAAAATTTTTATGCCGGATTGAATTTTCTTCTAGAAATCTTTTAGATTCGGCCGCGGGAGGCACTTTTATGGAAATCACTTTAGGAGAAGCTACTAAACTCTTAGATAATATTATGGTTAATTATTCTCAATGGCACACCGAAAGGTCTACTAGTAAAAAGGTTCATGTGATAGAAGAGATTAATGTTTTGAGTGGAAAGATGGATGAACTTATGAAATTGTTTGCTAATAAGAGTGCTCCTATTGATCCTAATGATATGCCTTTGTCTACTTTGATTGAGAATAATAATGAATCTATGGATGTGAATTTTGTTGGTAGGAACAATTTTGGTAACAACACGTATAGAGGAAATTTTAATCCTAGGCCGTTTCCTAGTAATTCCTCTAATAATTATGGTAATTCCTACAACAACTCTTATGGAAATTTTAATAAGATACCCTCTGATTTTGATATTAGTGTTAAATAGTTTATGATTTCTCAAAAGAATTTCAATGCTTTGCTTGAAGAAAAATTGCCTAAGATTGATGAGTTGGCTAGGAACGTGGGTAGAATTTCTCTTGATGTTGATTCTTTGAAACTTAGATCTATTACACCTAAGCATGATATCAATGAGTCCCTCAAAGCCATGAGAATTTCCATTGAAGGGTGCAAAGAAAGAACCGCTAGAATGCATGCTAAAAAGGATTGCTTTGTGAAAACGTGTTCTTCTAGTTTTCATGATAATAGGGATGAAGATATAAAAGTGATTGATGTGTCCCCTATTAAATCTTTGTTTTGCAATATTAATCTTGATAATGATGGGAATGGAGATGAGTCAACTTTAGTTAAAAGGTGTCCCAATGATTCGGAGTTTTTAGATCTTGATGCAAAAATTGGTAAAAGTGGGATTGAAGAGGTCAAAACTTTACATAGCAATGAACCCACTATTTTGGATTTCAAGGAATTTAATTATGATAGTTGTTCTTTAATAGATTGTATTTCCTTGTTGCAATCCGTGTTAAATTCTCCTCATGCTTATAGTCAAAATAAAGCCTTTACTAAACATATCGTTAATGCTTTAATGCGATCTTATGAAGAAAAGCTTGAATTAGAAGTCTCTATCCCTAGAAAACTTTATGATGAGTGGGAAACTAATATTAAAATAAAAATTAAAGATCATGAATGCTATGATTTGTGTGATTTGGGTGCTAGTGTTTCCACGATTCCAAAAACTTTATATGATGTGTAGATGGTTGCTCTTTAAACTTGCACCTTGCGGATTCCACCATTAAGAAACCTATGGAAAGGATTAATGATGTTCTTGTTGTTGCAAATAGGAATTATGTGCCCGTATATTTTATTGTTCTTGATATAGATTGCAATCTTTCATGACCTATTATTCTTGGTAGACCTTTCCTTAGAACGATTAGTACAATTATTGATATGAAAGAAGGAAATATTAGATTCCAATTTCCAGTAAGGAAAGGCATGGAACACTTTCCTAGGAAGAAAATCAAATTACCTTATGAATCTATTATGAGAGCCACTTATGAATTGAATACCAAAGATGACAATACTTAGATCTATTCTCGCTTTTATGCCTAGCTAGGGGCGTTAAACGATTACGTTTGTTGGGAGGCAACCCAATTTTATTTTTGTTCTTTACTTTTTGTTCCTGTTTAGTAATAAATAATTCATCTAGCCTCTGGTTAGATGTGGTTTTATGTTTTAATTAGTGTTTGTGCCAAGTAGAACCTATAGGATCATCTTGGGTGATAGTTAATTTGTTCTTGCTGACAAACAGAAATTTTGCACGCACAATAAAAAATTAATAAATCACAGAAACGTGCTTTTCTGTCAATTCATTTTGCAGAATATTAATAGATAAATTTCCTAGGACTTCCTATTTTGGTAGAATTTTTAGGGTTCCATAACTATTCGAAAGTTACAGATTACTACCAACTATTCTGTTTTTGATAGATTCTGTTTTTCGTGTGTTGTTTGCTTATTTTGATGAATCTATGGCTAGTATCGGGGGGTATGAACCATAGAGAAGTTGGAATACAGTAGGTTTAACACCAATTTAAATAAAGAATGAGTTCATTACAGTACCTTAAAGTGGTGGGTTTTTTTCTTGCACTAACGGAGCTCATGAGATATTTTGTTGAGTTTTGTGTTGTGAAGTTTTCAAGTTTTGGGTAAAGATTTGATGGATTATGGAATAAGGAGTGGAAAGAGCCTAATCTTGGGGATTCCCAAGGCACCCCAAGGTAAAATTCAAGGACAACCAAAAGCCTAAGCTTCGGGATGCCCCGGAAGGCATTCCCTCTTTCGTCTTCGTCCATCGGTAACTTTACTTGATGCTATATTTTTATTCACCACATGATATGTGTTTTGCTTGGAGCGACTTGTATGATTTGAGTCTTTGCTTTTTAGTTTACCACAGTCATCCTTGCAGTACACACCTTTTGGAGAGAGACACATGAATCGGAATTTATTAGAATACTCTATGTGCTTCACTTACATCTTTTGAGCTAGGCAATTTTGCTCTAGTGCTTCACTTATATATTTTTAGAGCACGGAGGTGGTTTTATTTTGTAGAAATTATTGATCTCTCATGCTTCACTTATATTATTTTGAGAGTCTTTTAGAACAGCATGGTATTTGCTCTGATTATAAAATTAGTCCTAATATGATGGGCATCCAAGATAGGTATAATAAAAACTTTCATATAGAGTGCATTAAATACTATGATAAATTTGATACTTGTTAATTGTTTTGAGATATAAAGGTGGTAATGTTAGAGTCATGCTAGTTGGGTATTTATGAAATTGATAAATACTTGTGTTAAAGTTGGCAAGTCCCGTAGCATGCACGTATGGTGAACGTTGTGTGATAAATTTGAAGCATGGGGTGTTCTTTGATTCCCTTCCTTATGAGTGGAGGTTGGGATCGCGCGATGGTTAACTCCTACCAACCCTTCCCCTAGGAGCATGCATAGTAGTACTTTGCTTCGAGGGCTAATAAACTTTTGCAATAAGTATATGAGTTCTTTATGACTAATGTGAGTCCATGGATTATACGCACTCTTACCCTTCCGCAATTTGCTAGCCTCTACGGTACCGTGCATTGCCCTTTCTCACCTTGAGAGTTGGTGCAAACTTCACCGGTGCATCCAAACCCCGTGATACGATACGCTCTATCACACATAAACCTCCTTATATCTTCCTCAAAACAGCCACCATACCTACCTACTATGGCATTTCCATAGCCATTTCGAGATATATTGCCATGCAACTTTCCACCGTTCCGTTTATTATGACACGCTCCATCATTGTCATATTGCTTTTGCATGATCATGTAGTTGACATCGTATTTGTGGCAAAGCCACCTTTATAATTCTTTCATACATGTCGCTCTTGATTCATTGCATATCCCGGTACAACGCTGGAGGCATTCACATAGAGTCATATTTTGTCCTAAGTATTGAGTTGTAATTCTTGAGTTGTAAATAAATAGAAGTGCGATGATTTCCATTATTAGAGCATTGTACCATGTGAGGAAAGGATGATGGAAGCAATGATTCCCCCACAAGTCGGGATGAGACTCCGGACTTTATGAAAAATAAAAGAGGCCAAAGAAGCCCAAATAAAAAAAGAGGCCAAAGAAGCCCAAATAAAAAAAGAGAAAAGGAAAAAAATGAGAGAAAAAGAGAGAAGGGACAATGTTACTATCCTTTTTCCACACTTGTGCTTCAAAATAGAGAGTCTCCTATGTTGTCACTTTCATATACTGGTGGGAATTTTTCATTATAGAACTTGGCTTGTACATTCCAATGATGGGCTTCCTCAAATTGCCCTAGGACTTCGTGAGCAATCAAGTTGGATGCACACCCACTTAGTTTCTTTTGATGATCTTTCATACATTTATAGCTCTAGTGCATCCATTGCATGGTAATCCCTACTCCTCGCATTGACATCAATTGATGGGTATCTCCATAGCCCATTGATTAGCCGCGTCAATGTGAGACTTTCTCCTTTTTTGTTTTCTCACATAATCCCTATCATCATACTCTACTCCACTCATAGTGCTATATCCATGGCTTACGCCCATGTATTGCGTGAGGGTTGAAAAGGCTGAAGCGCGTTAAAAAGTATGAACCAATTGCTTGGCTGAAATCGGGGTTGTGCATGATGGGAGCATTTTGTGTCACAAAAATGAAGCATGGCCTAACTATATGATTTTGTAGCGATAAGCTTTCTTTGGCTATGTTATTTAATAAGACATAAACTGCTTGGTTAGCATGCTTGAAGTATTACTATTTTTATGTCAATATTAACTTTTATCTTGAATCTTATGGATCTGAACATTCATGCCACAATAAAGAAAATTACATTGAGAATTATGTTAGGTAGCATTCCACATCAAAAATTCTGTTTTTATCATTTACCTACTCGAGGACGGGCAGGAGTTAAGCTTGGGGATGCTTGATACGTCTCCAAGGTATCTATAATTTTTTATTGTTCCATGCTATTATATTACCTGTTTTGGATGTTTAATGGGCTTTACTATGCACTTTTATATTATTTTTGGGACTAACCTATTAACCGGAGGCCCAGCCCAAATTGTTTTTTTTCCTATTTCAATGTTTCACAGAAAAGGAATATCAAACGGAGTCCAAACGGAATGAAACATTCGGGAGAGTTATTTTTGGAACAAATGCAATCCAGGAGACTTGGAGTGGACATCAAGGAACAAACGAGGCGGTCATAAGGTAGGAGGGCCCGCCTAGGGGGGTAGGCGCGCCCCCACCCTCATGGGCCCCTTGTGGCTCCCCTGACCGACTTCCTTCGCCTATATATACTCATATATCCTGAAAACATCCAGGAGCACCACGAAAGACTATTTCCACCGCCGCAACCTTTTGTACCCGTTAGATCCCATATTGGGGCCTTTTCCGACGCTCCGGCGGAGGGGGAATCGATCACGGAGGTCTTCTACATCAACACCATAGCCTCTCCAATGAAGTGTGAGCAGTTTAACATAGACCTTCGGGTCCATAGTTATTAGCTAGATGGCTTCTTCTCTCTCTTTGGATATCAATACAAAGTTCTCCTCGATCTTCTTAGAGATCTATTCGATGTAATTCTTTTTGCGGTGTGTTTGTCGAGATCCGATGAATTGTGGGTTTATGATCAAGATTATCTATGAACAATATTTGAATCTCCTCTGAATTCTTTTATGTATGATTGGTTATCTTTGCAAGTCTCTTCGAATTATCAGTTTGGTTTGGCCTACTAGATTATCTTTCTTGCAATGGGAGAAGTGCTTAGCTTTGGGTTCCATCTCAGTGTCCTTTCCCAGTGACAGCAGGGGCATCAAGGCACGTATTGTATTGTTGTTGTTGAGGATAAAAAGATGGGGTTTATATCATATTGCTTAAGTTTATCCCTCTACATCATGTCATCTTGCCTAATGCGTTACTCTGTTCTTATGAACTTGATACTCCAGATGCATGTTGGATAGCGGTCGATGTGTGGCGTAATAGTAGTAGATGCAGAATCGTTTCGATCTACTTGTCGCGGATGTGATGCATATATACATGATCATGCCTAGATATTCTCATAACTTTGCACTTTTCTATCAATTGCTCGACAATAATTTGTTCACCCACCGTAATACTTATGCTATCTTGAGAGAAGAAACTAGTGAAACCTATGGCCCCCGGGTCTATTTTCCATTATATAAGTTTCCAATCTACTTTATTTTGCAATCTTTACTTTCCAATCTATATCATAAAAATACCAAAAATATCTATCTTATCATCTCTATCGGATCTCACTTTTGCAAGTGGTCATGAAGGGATTGACAACCCCTTTATCGCGTTGGTTGCAAGGTTCTTATTTGTTTGTGCAAGTACGAGGGATTTGCGTGTAGCCTCCTACTGGATTGATACCTTGGTTCTTAAAAACTGAGCGAAATACTTACGCTACTTTGCTGCATCACCCTTTCCTCTTCAAGGGAAAACCAACGCATGCTCAAGAGGTAGCAGACACAACCAGCCACTGGAGCGGGCGGTTTACCGGGCGCGCGGGTGTTGGCGCCCGCACCCGAGGCCACCAGAGCCGAGGGCAGAGGGTGTGGCTGGGGCCTCAGCTTTGGCCGGAGCAGCGCCAGAGCGGAGCTCCGGTGGGCGCGCGGGGCAAAGCGCCAGTGAGGCGACGGGTCGCGATGGCCGGGGATGGGCGACGCAGGGCAAGGCCCGGCGAGGTCAGGCGGGCGGGGGGGGCGCAGTTGCGGTGCTTCAGGGAACGCCACGGCTGCAGCGGGTGGAGCAACTGCATGGGGGCGCAGTGCGGTGGCGAGTGGGCAGGTGCGGTGGACGGCGCTAGCGAGCGGGTCACTGCCAGGGAGGTGCGCGCGGCTGCGGCGGCGAGCGCTCGTGGCTGGTGGTGGCGGGTGCAGACGTGACGTGTAGGGGCGTAGCCAGGGGCGGGCGAGGCCAGGGAGCGTTGTGCACACGAGCCAGCAGCGCAGGGGGCGGTCAGGGGGCGGGGGTGCACCGGAGCGTGGTCATGGGCGCGGCAACCACGAACGGAGGCCAAGCACGGCGTGAGGTTAGAGGACACTATCAAAGCGAGAGGGGAGTCGGGGAGGACCGGGTGCTCACCGTGAAGGCACAAGGACGCCCGTCGAGAGGTTAGGAGCAGCAGGTGCGACGGAATCGGCGGCGAATGACGTCGGACCTCGGGGTTGAAGATGGGACGGTCGCGGGCTCCGCTGGTGGTGTCCCCTGGCGTTGAACTTGTGGCGTAGATGGTGTAGACGACGATGGCGGTCCTCAGGGGCACAGAGCCAGAACATGGGGCAGCCGGTCGCCACGAGGACGACGACAACGTGGTGACGGCCAAGCTCGAGAGGAGGTGGATCTGGAGAGGGAGGCGGAGCAAGAGGAAGAGGGGGGAAGTGGGTGGGACAGGAAAGCAAGGAGGGGACCGAGGAGGCCGAGGGGGCGCCCTTATCCCCTCCCCATCGACGCCGGTGAGGTGGTTGGGCAGAGCTTGCCCCTGTAGCGACCGCGCCAGGGGAACAGGGGGAGGAGGCGACCGGTGGGGGGTAAGTGGGCTGCTAGTTGGGCCAGGAGGTTGGGTGGGCTATGGCCCAGGCAGAGGGGGGCTTTGTATTTTCCTTTTAAAACTTTTTGTTTTATTTGTTTTATTTAATTTTCATATTATCACAGTTTATTAAAACTAGGAGACCAGCACCAAAATTAATGTTTTAAGTTAACCCTCTGCCACAAGAAGTTCTAGTCCCAAATAAAATAGTTTGATATTATATAAATTAGAAAAGGCATTTAATTTATTCTGAATGCCACTATTTTAATTATTTTTTAGCACTTAAACATTTTATAAAAATTTGGTTCCTTCACCAATAATACTTATGAATTATTTGCCGCAGTTTAAACATTTTAGTTTTGACACTTAAAAATTTTTGTTTTGACTTTATTTTAAATTTGAATTTGAACCGATTTGAATCAAAATGATTTCTAGCAACAGTAAAAGTGATGACCTGGCACCATAACAGGGATTACTGTAGCTTAATTATCTGGGCGTTGCAAATCTCCTCCACTACAAGAAATCTCGTCCCGAGATTTAGGAGGTAGACGGAAACAAAAGCGGGGTATTCATCACGAAGACGATCCTCGCGTTCCCAAGTGGCTTCATCTTCAGAAGGATTTGACCACTGAACTTTTAGAAATTTAATAGCCCTCTGACGGGTGCGACATTCAGCTTGATCGAGAACGCAGACCGGACAAATACTTTAGACTTTGATGTAGCATTTTCAATTCTCACAAAAGGAGAAGCGTTTCACACATTCAAGGAATAAATCCGTGCTTCGGCATTTCGAACAAGATGAGCATGGTAGCTTACTATCGCATTTGATGGATGTAGTAGATGTACGTTTTTAGTGGAGCAAATGATAGAAGTTGTATGTGTTTTCAACCATTCCATGCCCAGAATGAGGTCAATATTGGATGACTTCAAAACAACGGGGAAACATGGGATTTCAGCCCTTAAATTTCAACAAGGGCGTTGAGACTAACCATGGTGGTTTGACATTGGCCCGCAGGGGTGTGTACCACTAGCGAATTGTTCATATCTTCGAACTTAAGGCCATGCATGGATGCAAAATCTTCTGATATGAATAAATGTGATGCTCCTGAATCAAATAAAACAAAAGTTGGTACTGAGTTAACAAGAAGAGTACCCAACACAGTAGCAGGCTGGTCTTGAGCTTCACTCATATCAATGTGGTTAGCCTGACCACGTCCATAAGGCCTGGCATTGTTGTTGCGGGCTGATTGTTACCACGACCAGTTGAAGGAAGTGCAAGCTCGTACTGATTCTGAGGGCATTCCCTGGCACGATGACCTGTTTGACCATACATGAAGCATAGCCCATCATTTGTACGGGGAGAAGGAGCTCGGGGTGGTGCAGCTTGAAGTCTCAGCTACCCAGGTGGTGGAGGAGGCAAGCGAGATGCAGCATGGGACCGACTTGGCGCATGTGCAGCTGATGGATACATGTTGTGGGGGATCCATATCCTACACTTCTGCGGTGACGGGCCCGAAGAGGAACCCATGTCATGGTTGCGCCTGAGGGAACACAGGTGTTCCTGCAGACTAGTTTCGACCTGAATGGCCTTGTTCACCAAGGTGGCGAAATCAGCAAAGTCATGCACGAGGAGCGCTAGCTTGATATCAGCTTGAAGTCCATCACAGAACTTTTCCTGTCTGCATGCATCAGTGGCAATGTCTTCTTCACCATAGAGGTACAAGTCAAGGAACTCCCATTGATAGGCATCCACAGTGTTGTTGCCTCAGGTGAGGTTGTGGAACTCGCGCTTCTTCCTGTCCATGATTTCCTAAGGGGTGAAGCAGGCACGGAATGCAGCTTGGAAATCCGGCCAAGTGATGACTGTTCGAGCAGGTAGGGAATGCATGTGCATGTCCCACCATTGAGCAGCGGGGCCCTTCAGATAATGTGCCACAAAGGTGACATAGCTGGCAGGGGCTACATCAGCAGACTCTAGCTCGAAGGTGATGTCACGGAGCCAGTCATCAGCATCAAGTGGCTGAGTTGAGCTGCGGTAGATGGTTGGGTTGAGACATGCAAAGTCTTGCAGTGTCACTGGGCTGGCTAATGGTTCAAGTTGGGGCAAGGAAAATGAGCCATCATTCCTTCCATGAATTGGCGGTTCAGCTCAAACAGTTGGATCATCCCAGCCATTAATTCTGGCGTTGGTGGGGCGTTGCCACCACGACCACGACTAGCGGGTCTAACCATCCTGCTAAAAGGTAGCATGGGTAGTTTAGCGTTGAGCAATTGTAGGGACAATGAATCATTTATGAGGTAACACGAACAAAGGAGGTGTGGTAGATACTCCCTTCATTCGGAATTACTCGTCTAAGAAATGAATGTATCTAGATGTATTTTAGTTGTAGATACATTTACTTTTATCCATTTTTGTGACAAGTAATTCCGAACGGAGGGAGTACATTACAGTGGTCAATGAAGACATACAGATACATGTGCGGAGTTCGATAAAAACGGCAACATGATTTCGGAAACACATGCCGCTAGACCATTAGGCGTCACACATGCACGCGGTGGAGGGATACAACAACGAGACATAGCAAAGGCTACATCAACATCGGAGAAAACCGTTGGAGTGTGGAATCTGCAAGGGACGATGCAGGGTGCCCTCGACAAGAGGATCCTGCGGTCCATGGATATTGTGAAGCAGAACTAGGCCCTCATTTGAAGAAAGGCGTAATACAAATCTCCGGGTGGATGTGATCACGAGATCCTAATGTTAAATTTAGCAAAATCATTTAACCCGAATGGAAGAGAGATCATAGTTCCACAGTATAGACGAGGAATAAAATATCCTAATACCACCCAATGGCGATGTGGGCACGTAAGCCACACAGCCATGTTAGTAAACAAATTTTTCAAAAAACTAGACTCAACTTCGGCCAAGGAGTTTGGAAGGGGGATTCCTACAGGCAGTCGGCTTTGATACCAACTTGTGACGCCCCCAATTCAATCGTACACTAGTCATGCACGCAAATGTGTACGGTCAAGATTGGGGACTCACAGAAAGATATCATAACACAACTGTAGACACAAATTAAAATAATACAAACTTCATATTATAAGCCAGGGGCCTCGAGGGCTCAAATAAAGAAGCTCGAAACACAAGAGTCAACAGAAGCAACACTATTTGAGTAGACGTAAGTAAACAAGTTTTGCCTTAAGAAGGCTAGCACAAAAGCAACAACGATCGAAGAGGCAAGGCCTCCTGCCTGGACCTCCTAACTACTCCTGGTCGTCGGCGGTCTCCATGTAGTAGTAGGTACCCCACGACTAGTAGTAGTAGTCGACTGGGGTGGCAACATCTGGCTCCTGGGATCCACCATCTGATTGGAGCAACCGGGTATAGGGAAAAAAGAGGTAGCAAAGCAACAGTGAGTACTCATACAAAGTACTAGCAAGCATTAGATCTATACTAAGTATGCATTGGTATCAAAGAAAGGGATGTATCTGTGGACTAAACTACAGAATGCCAGAATAGAGGGAAGGCCTAGCCTATCGAAGACTAGCATCTTGCAGCATTCAGAAGAGTACAGAATAGCAATTTATATTTAACAAGCATGTTGTAGAAGTAGAATTAGCGCCCACAGATCCTTTCTCGACCCCCCTGCGAGAAAGCAATCCCGAAGCCAACATATCCATCACATATCTCAAGTATCCATTTCTAGTTGTAATAGATCAGGATACCACTCCGAGCATCTATTACGGTGGACACGGTTATTCGAATAGATAATCTTCTCTGTAGGGGTGCACCATAGGAGCCAAAGAATATTTGCAAGTATTAGTAGTTGAGTTGTCAATTCAACCACATCCGGAGAACTAAATATCTGCAGCAAAGTGATTGGTAGCGGGATAGTGATAAATTGATAGCAGTAGTGGCAATAGCAATATTAGCGGTAATGGTAATAGTAATAGCTTTGCAACAAGTGTGATTGTAGCAACAACAATAGTAACTTAGCAAAAGAAATATGTGAAAAGATCATAGGCACTGGATTGGTGAGGGATAATTATGTTGGCATTCATCATGCAACAGTTATAACCTAGGCGACACAGAACTAGTTCCAATTCATCAACGTAATGTAGGCACGTATTCCGTAAATAGTCATACGTGCTTATGGAAAAGAACTTGCATGACATCTTTTGTCCTACCCTCCCGTGGCAGCGGGGTCCATAAAGGAACTAAGGGATATTAAGGCCTCCATTTAATAGAGAAACGGAACAAAGCATTAACACACAGTGAATACATGAACTCCTTAAACTACGATAATCACCGGAAAGAGTCTCAATTATTGCCACCTCGGGTATGCGGATCATAGCATGCAATATGTGCGTATAACTTGCATGATAGGATCAAGAACACAAATATATTCGCGAAAACATAAAGGGTTCAGATATGAAGTCATGAGGGCCCTAGTGACAAGCATTAAGCACAGCAAAGTCATAGCAACATCAATCTCATAACATAGTGGATACTAGGGATTAAGACCTAACAAAACTAACTCGATTGCATGATAAATTTCATCCAACCCATCACCGTCCAGCAAGCCTACGAAGGAATTACTCACACCCGGTGGTGAGCATTAAGAAATTGGTGATGGAGAAGGGTTGGTGATGACGGTGGCGAAGAGCCCCCCCCCCTCTCCAGAGCCTAGAACAGACCCTGGATCTGCCCTGCCGATGAAGAACAGGAGGTGGCGGAGGCTCCATATCATTAAACGCGATAATTCCTTCTCTTTATTTTTCTGGACGAATAGGTACTTATGGAGTTGGAGATAGTGTTGCGAGAGCTGCTAGGGGGCCACAAGCCTGCAAGGGGAGCGCGCCTCCGCGGCTTCTGGTGCCCTGGTGGCCCTCCTCTGATTGCTTCTTCCGCCATTATTTTTATATATTCTAAAATAATTCTCCGTAAATATTCAACTCAATCCGAGAACTTTTATTTCTGCACAAAAACAACACCATAGCATTCTGCTGAAAATAGCGTCAGTCCGGGTTAGTTCCATTCAATTCGTGCAAACTAGAGTGCAAAACAACAGCAAAAGTATTTGGAAAAGTAGATACGATGGAGACATATCACAAACCCGGAGAAGATCCAATCAATAATCAACTTGAAGCCACCAGGGACAGTTCAAGACGTGCAGAAGCTCGCCGGATGTGTGGCAGCCCTCAGCCGATTTATCTCTGGGCTGGGGGGAGCACTTCCACTATACAGGCTCCTGAAAAAAGGAGGCAAGTTCTATTGGAGCGACGAGGCCAAAGAAGCCTTCGCAGATCTCAAAAGTCTACTACAATCAAACACACTAGCCTCCCGGCACAATCTGAACCAATGCTACTATACATATCAGTGACCACCCAAGTGGTAAGCTTGGTGATCGCGGTGGAAAGGGAGGAGACGGGCAAGACCCGGCAGTCAAGTCACAAGTGATCACCCACTTCTTGGCTAAATGGATCGAGGCCTAGCACGTCCCCAAGAACATCGACCTCGAATACTGGACAATATATTTCAATGGATCGATGACAGTACATGGACTGGGGGCGGAGTAGTCCTTGTGTCCCCAAGAGGTAACAAAATGAACTATGTTCTGGAGCTCCACTTCCGGGACTCCAACAACGCTGCCGAGTACGAGGCCCTCCTCCACGGGCTCCGCATCGCGGCCTCCACAAGCATTCGACACCTCATCTGTCGAGGCAACCCAGATCTCGTGGTACAACAGGTCATGAAGACATTCGACACAAAAGAGTCCAAGATGCCCGCCTACCATCCAGCCGCCCGAGAACTCGAGGGCAAATTCGACGATATTGGGTTGCACCATGTCAAGAGAAGTGACAACATCGCAGCAGACAACCTTGCATGAATCCAGTACCTGATGAGACCTTCCTGGAAATATCACATAAACCGTCCGTGAAGATCCAAGGTTCCTGGAAATGCAGAGATGCGCTCTTTCCTAATTTATCTACTAGTTAGGGCATCTCCAGCCGCGCCCCCAGGAAGGCCTCCCCAGGCGATTTTTTCGTGCCGACGCCGAAAAAACGGCCCAGTCGCGCTCCCAGGAGCCCGATTTTCGCCGGCTTGGGCCGAAAACAGCGCCGGCGGACCCAGCCCGAACCCGGCGCGCTGGGGGCGCCCTGGGGCACCGGGGCGAGCTGTTTTGGTGCGAAAAAGACGCGGGCCAGCCGCGTCAGCGACTCGGTGCCTCGTCTTCCCCCAACGGCCTCGGTTCCCGCGGGGAATCAATGGCAAGGCTGCCACCGGTCAGCCTTGCCATTGATTCCTCACGGGCGGCGCTTCACGGGACGGCGCGCCGACGCCTCCCCTCCCTCGCACGCGTACACACGGGCGCGGCCCGGCTATAAAAGCTGGCGGCCTCCACTCGCCTGTGCCCACACCAGCTCCGCCCCTCGCCGCCGTCCAGCCCCTCCCTCTCCCTGCCTCTCCCGAGCGCCGCCGCCCAACCCCTCCCTCTACCTCTCCCGAGCCCACCTAGCCCCGCCGTCGCCATGGCAGAACGCTTCCCTGGAGACGAGGCGGCGGCCAACGGCTTCGGCCGCCGTTCGCTCCGCGAACAGGAGTCCTGGCTCCTGTTCCAGGCGAACATCCCGGCGCCGCCGGACATGCGCGCCAGGCCAACGGGGTGGAGACTCAGCGCTGGGGGAGTGCCCATTCCCCCGTTGCCCGACGTCGTGGCGAAGCAGATCGTGCGTGCGTCCCTCACCGACGCCCAACTCTCCCTCCCCCAGTACGTCGCCGACAACCACGCGGCCTGGGCGGCGTATTTCGAGCCCCGCCAGCAGCAGCGATTGGCATCCACCAACGGCGCGCCGGTGGTCGGCGGCCGGCAGAACAACGAGGGGCGCCACCTCTGGTGGGGCGTCCCCGGCCACACACTCGAGGACGTGCTCACGTACATCGAGGGCGGTAACGACCCGTCGTTGGCGTACCCCCCGGCGCAGCACCGACGCGTCGGGCCATGGGCGCCAAGGAGGTTCGGGTCCTCCTCCTCCTCTTCCTCCTCCCGATCCTCATCGCACTCCTCCGGCACTTCGGCCCTGCTCGGCGTCAAGGCCGAGCCCGCGGCGGAGTCGCCGCTCGGCCGGCGCACTCGCAGCGCCGGCATCATCATCAACGTGGGCGGCCGGCGCGCCTCCTCCTCGTCGGCTCCTCCGCGCTTCGTCAAGCCAAAGACGGAGCCGGGGCTGGCGCCGGTGAAGGCGGAGTTCGACGACGACGACGCGGCCCTAGAATGGGCGCGCCAGGACTCCATTGCGATGGAGAAGGCACGCCGGGAGAAGGTGAAGGAGCGCCAGCGCGCCGCCCTGCGCCGCTTCGAGGAGCGCCGACGCGGCCGCGATGAAGACGGGGTCGTCGTCCTATGCGACAGCGACAACGACGACGACGACGCGCCGCCGCCAGTCCGCCATGGTGACGCCGGGTCCAGCAGGGGCGCCGCGTCAAGGAGGAGAAGGCCGACGGCGACGATGGCGGCGACGACTTCAACCCCTTTCTTTTTTAGATTAGGTTAATATAATGAAAATGCGCGAATTTCGCCAAAATTTGCCATGTTTAGCCGAAATTTAACTACTTTTTATCATAACTTCGCCGAACGGTCCTTCTTTTTTTTTTAATACGCGCCTGGAGACGGCTCTGGGGGCCGACGGCTGGGGACCGACTCGCCCCCAGAGCCTTTTTTGCGCCGGCTCACCCCCAGGCGGCGCTTTTAGACGTCCCCTGGGGGGCCAACGGCTGGAGATGCCCTTACACCCATAAACCCGTTGCAACTAGTATATGCAGTGAACTCGGTCCCAAGCATCGACAGTGGGTGATTTGATCACCATAGTCAATTAGCCGTAGACTATTGAGATCACCATTTAATGTTTCAAGTAGTCGGCCGATGACCTTTGCGCTGACGTCGTGAACCAAAACCTTGCCCTCGAGGTCATCGACGGCGCCCTTGGCCTCGCGCCCGAACAACGCCTTGGTGGCCAAGCCGAAACGCCCTCCTCCGAAGGCGCGTGCCCCTGGTCCAATTCAACAACCTCCTCAACCCTACGCCTTGACGCGCGGCACGGACGCTGTACTACGCCTTGACCCCGCCGGCCTGCCCGTTCCGCCGATGATTCCCACGTTACGCTGGCGAGGGACGCGCGCGCGGGCGACCCCTACACCTACACGGCGCCGGCAGCACCCCCAGGTCTACCTTTCCAAGGCGGGCGAAGCGTACGACGCCAGCGGGGGCACGGCGCGACTGACTGGGTCCCGTTCCCGAACCGGGGCGCGCGGTACGACTTTTTTTAGGCTGGTTGTAATGGGGAGTATCATGTACCAGTATCATGCATATGATATTAGTGTATGATACTACCTCCCTAACGTATAGTATCATATATTAGGCTGGCCATAGTGGGGGTAACATAAATAGTAACATGTACTTGGGACTCGCAAACATGCTTATATGGCAGATAATTAAATAAGAGCGAGATGGTTATAATAACATAGGTAGATACCGTAACATAATAAATGTGATGCTACTATGTGTCATGCATGGCAATAAATGAGACCACATATGATACTACTATATGATACTATGCACTATAGACGTAGTAACACAGACTAGTAACATATGCCACGTTACTAGTCTAAGTTACTCCCCACTATGACCAACCTTAGTATCATGTACTCCCTCCGTTCCTAAATACTTGTCTTTCTAGACATTTCAAATGACTACCACATACGGATGTATGTAGACATATTTTAGAGTGTAGATTCACTCATTTTGCTCTGTATGTAGTCACTTGTTGAAATGCCTAGAAAGACAAGTATTTAGGAACGGAGGAAGTAGTACTCTATTTATTGCCATGCATGACACAAAGTAGCACAACATTTATTATGATACAATATCATGATATGATACTCCACCCTCTCCTTCTTCATTTAATACTATGACACCTCATCAAAATTGTCTAATTGGCATGCATGATACTAGTTATGATACTACCATTACGACCAGCCTTAGTACGATTCATTCATGTCATGGACGGCGTCGTGTGGCGTGACAGTGCCAGTCAGCCAGTCACGGTAATTGGCTGGTTGGTTTTTTTTTTGTTTTTTTTTTGAACAAGCAAAGGCACCAAAAGGTGCCACATATTTCATACAGCTCAAAAAGATTGAACAAAGTGTATTACATAGACCTGCGAAAGATGAAAAGAAAAGAAGCAGAAACTATGAGTAGGAGCTGAAGAAAGGATCCTAGTAGGGCAAAGTGGCCAGAAGCACTATGCCGGACTGGGTGCGGCGGGCTGGTGGGTGGGTGGTGGGGACGGAGCGGACGGGCGGCACGTCGCTCGTTGCAGATCCATGGACGGGCGGACGACTAGTCTGCTTTGGCTTTGGGCGCGTGCGTGCCCGGTTGCTCACTGTTGTAGGCGACGCACCTACGCCTGCTCCTACCTACAGTAGACTTCTGCGCGTCTCTAGATGTGCTACGTACGTAGGTGCCTACTACTACTACTCGTCCAGTACTACTATTCCCTCTCGGTTGACAGGGCTGGCATATGGGTGACGCTATACTACTCCAAGCACCGCTCCTACTAGAGCTAGACGGGGGCGCTTTGGAGCGTGCTCAAGACAGGCTGCACGTAGTAGCAGCTGCGGATTTCCTTGCTGAGAGATCGATCACATGCACGTAGTGGCGGGCAATTATTGCTCCTCCAAGAGGCTTTGCCATGGATTCGCAATCAGGGCGTGAGACAAAGGGAAAGCAGCTCTACCTAGCGAGAATTCCGACCCTAATTGATCCGGCATACCACGTCTCGCACTCCAGCGGCCTGACCCAGAAATGGCATGCAAGGTTTTCTTCATTCTCGCAAAGTAGAAATGGCTCCGGCCTGTCTAATCGAGCGCCCGGCCACTTGCTCGCAACATTTGATCGAAGCCGGCCATGGGCCGATCAAGTGTGTCCTTCGGCTTCGATGGTCCAGATGATACACCTGAGTGAATATCTCCACCTCCACTCACCCGGTCGCCCACCGAGAGAGAGAGGGAGAGGGAGGAAAAAGGCAGCGTGGTCTTTTTACACGCTCGCGCAAAATCAGATGGCCTTTTTCCTTCTTTGCTCCATGGACCATATGCATCTACTAGCTACCGGTGGCGCCCGCCCATGCCGCACATGCTGTTGCTCTGGCAATGCCAAGGATATCTGAGAGAGAGAGAGAGAGATGCATCTTGTTCGGTTGTTCCTCCCTCCAAAAGACCAAAAGTATCGGGTACGAAACAGAAAGAAACGTGGATGCTGCAGTGCCACTAGCCGTCTATCTATCTTCTGGGTGCGACTGCGCGGGCAGCTACGGTGGAAACTGCAGCGCGTGTGCTTTCAGATTCTTTTTTCCTTCGGCGAATTGACCGCTGAATATTCTGAAATACTCTACTACTACTACTACAACTAGAGAGACCGTAGGCCTTTTCTAGGATGTGTGTTGGCCGTGCGCCCACTGCATGGACGCATCATTTGGCCGTATCATGTCCGCTCTTTTTTCAAACGAAAATATTCAAATAAATCACGCCCGTAGTTCATGCCAGCGGCCCTAGTTCACGCCGGCAACACAACCCGCCTACACAACCTCGTCGGCAGCACAACCAGCCTCCAAAATGAATAGAAGTCATCATCTTCACGCCATGAATCACCTTGGTCATAGTCAGCATGGTCGTGGACCTCAATGTCTTCATCGGCAACGTATCTGACCGCCATGCCCACCCATCCGGAAGGCCTCGCCACGGTCCTCGTAGATGACATTCTCCATGAACTGGTTGTAGAAGGGGTCGTCGACTGTTGGCGTTGGTGTTGGCATTTCGCCGAACAGGACGCGGGGCGACGACATGGTGGCCGTAGACGGCGGCCGTGCTTATTTTCTTTGCATCTTGACGGCCGGCCGGCCGCCGCTGCTGGACCCAAACGAACGCATCGACAGGATGAAGTCGCGCGCTGGAGTTGGCAGTAGATCGCCCACAACTCGAACAGCTCCTGCCAAAGCTGCAGAACGGCGCACGACTTGAAAGGGAGGGAACAACCACTACATGCGCCTATAAACCACCGTCACAAAAGTAAACAGGTAGGTTCAATGTAATTTTGAACTGCATTCGCCAGCTCGCCGTTCGTCGACGTAGCATCCAACACCCCCAAAGATTGAAAAGGTAGCTCACTGGGCCGCCTTTCGGCTCGCCATGATCGCGACGCATGTAGTAGTAACTCCGGCCTGCTTCCATGGCCCATCCCGGGAGCAAACCACCACGTACTACACAATAAGAACTTCATCTGACATTGTGCAAGCGCGTGTGGCTCATCGTGGCCATACGTGCTCTACGTCGCCCAAGTAACATGAGGTCGCTCCTTGCCCAATCATTTTTGAACTCAAGTAAAAATAAGAGAGACTGATTGGTGTAGAAAAAACCCAGCAATGGACGAACAAGTCAATCCTATCCAATCTAGCAGCCTGGCGGATTCGATGGGATAGATAGACGTATGCGTACAGCGCCGTCCAGCGGGACCAGATCAACTGGGGCACTGCGTGAAGTAATTTCGTTCTAGATAAGCTCGGCCGGGACGGGTCCGAACCAACGAATTATTGCCAGTAGGTGAGCAGCGTTTCCCCAGACGAAATCATCATCTGATCGAACCCAAAGCCAACGCCAAAGCTCTCTCGTGTCACCGGGGTAAAGAAAAATTGCCCAAAAGGGAGCGAAGAATTCGACCACGGTAGCCGCCGCGGCGGGAAGTTTTCGGGGAAAAGGGAGGGGGCGCATGGAGGAATCTCGCAGCGGCACGGTCTTTCTTGTTGGGGTAAAAAAGTAAGAAAAGGGATCCTCCGCTGCCGAGCCGCGCCGTGGGTTTAGCGTGTAGGCTCTGTATCGGGGCGCGTAGACCGGTGACCACCAAGGTTCACGAGACGGGTACAGTAGTAGAGCGGATTTGGTTCGCGAAACTGCACTGCACTTTTGAATGATCGAACGTGCTGATGTAGATACATTTTTTTTTCGAAACGGACGTAGAGACATTCATTCTTTGGTAGTAAGGCAGGTTCGAAGATGCAGGGATCTGGTCTCAATGTGATGTTTTTTTTTTGAGACAATGGTCTCAATGTGATGTGATGTGATCGTTTATTTTCCACGAGCAACACCGGCCCGTGCGTGGGGTGACATGAGTTTGACAAGGCGAGCTCGTGCGATTCCCTCACGCCTGCCTGCGCTTTCCAGATCACCTTCCTTCCGTCTCATGGAGCGAGCGAGGAGGACACGGGCATGATCCCGATCTGTTGGTTCTGTAGTAGTAGTACTGCCTTGCACGCACCCAGATCACCTCCACAGCACCAATGTGCAAGTGCAATGCAACTTTGTTGGACCGTCAGTGCAAAAGTCGGGGATTCCCCATCCCTTGTCACCTGCGTTTGTCCCGCCACGAGAAAACGGGAATCACCAACTGACGGTAGAGCTTTTTTTTTTTCGGGAAAATTAGAGAGCTTTATTTCATGAAAGCACACTCGGTGCAATCAGCCAGAAGGCTGGTCATCAAGAAGTTAGGGGTTTCTTCGAGCCAGCTTTCGGTCACATTCAGTGTGCAAGCACGCTTCGCACACAGATGCGCCGGAACGTTTGCCGCTCGATTTACATGAAAAATGTCAAAAGAAGCAAAAGAGGTACATAGCTCTCCTATTTCTAAAAGTAAATGAGCCACAATTGAACGAGAATTGTGGCGAGATTGCCAGAACTTCACCAGCTCCAAACAGTCGACCTCCATGATCACATGCTGAAATCCACAGAGACATGCAAAGCGGACTCCATCGCGCAATGACAAACACTCCATCATCAGAGGGTCCGAAACTCCCGTGTATGGTTTACACCATGAGCCTAGGAAAGCCGATGATGATCTAGCTACTCCTCCAGCACCGCCCCGGCCTTCAACCAGCTCCAGAGCGCCGTCCGTCGTAATCTTGACCGAACCCTCCTCAGGGGGCCGCCAACCATAACCCGGTAGGACCCGGGTTTCCTTTCGTGGTAATTGGAGGAGGGAGATAGCCTCCTTAATATATTTGATAGATGTTACAGGATCTCTCCCCTCTTCACCATGTTTGATTCGGTTTCTGGAGTGCCAAATTGCCCACATAATCGTGGTGATCTTGGCACGATCATCGGATGTGAACTGAGGATCACAAGTGATATCTCGAGCCCACGTAACCGAGTGGAGAGGAGGAAGACGTAGACCGAGCCATGTCCATGCCTCTTCCCAGAAGCTCTGTGCATGTGTACAATGTAATAGCGCATGCTTCAGGTCCTCCTCCGTAGAGCGACAAACATTACACTGGCGAACATCTGTAATGTGTCGATAGTTGAGAGTTGTTTCATCAGGAAGAATGCCACATAACACTCTCCACCAGAACACTCGTACTTTTGGGATAACATTCAACTTTCACAAGGATTTCCACAACTGTTTATCATCCGATGAGGTTTCGGCAGCCGTCCCTTCCTCTAGAGCCACACACTCGTTCTGAGTCACGAGAGCACGGTACGCTGTCTTGACAATGTAGTTACCTGATATGTCAAATGCCCATGCAAGAAAATCATCACCACCACCTTGTCTGACAGGGATATTAAGGATGGCCGCGGCATCTTGAGCCGTGAAAGTATCCCTGATCAAATCGATCTTCCAAGACCAACTCCATGTGCTAATGAGATCTGACACCCTCTCAATATTTGTACTTGTTGGTCTCGGAGCTGGAGTCATTGTGATCGTACCTGGGATCCACTTGTCCTCCCAAACCGATATAGTAGAACCATCTCCCACTCTGGAGATTAACCCTGTCTTCAGGGCGTCCCTTCCGGCCACAATCGCCTTCCAAGTTGCCGAGGATGACTTGGGAACTGAAGCGTGCATGAATCAGTATCCGGAAAGTAACAGCCTTTGAGTACTCTCGCACAAAGCGAATTTGGGTTGGTGATGAAACGCCACCCATGCTTGCCCAACATAGCTAGGTTAAACAGATGCGGGTCTCGAAACCCCATCCCCCCTCGCACTTGGGTTTAGATAACTCCTTCCAGGAAACCCAATGCATTGCTTTTTTATCAAGAGAGCTACTTCAAAAATATTTTGCCATGGGAGAAGTGAGACTCTTGCAAACTTTTTTGGTAAGAAGGAAAGTACTCATGGGATAAGTGGGAATAGACTGAATTACAGATTTGAGCAAAGTTTCCATTCTCCTTTTCCAATTTGCCCATCCTTTCCCGTGGCACGTACTATAGTAGTGTACTAGCTTCGTACTACTACTACTATTACTATATGTAAAAAAAATGAGACCAACTCAAGGGTTAACCATCGTTGGCATTTATTTATAGAAGAAACTCCGCGAGCACCACGCGTCCAAGCCGGGACTTTTACTCGGGTGGGCTGGCAGCAACCTCAGCTGCCCAGCCAACGGGTCAACGCCCCGTCCTCACTACTTCTACTATATGTACCACCTTTGTTGCTGTGCTGTGCGCGCCTAGCTAGAATAATATTTACCGCCGATCTGTTTGTGTGGCTTGTTTGTTTGTCGCAGACGTTTTGGTCCGAGGAGAGAATTTTCTTTTCTCGCATTCTCGTCTTGATCCCTTTTGGCTTCGATTTGTCCATGTCTCGGTCGCTTTTGTTCCCTTTACGAGTTTATGGCCGGCCGGTGACCGATCGAACATGGAACGCAGGGCCGTTGCCTTGCCTCAGCCTGCAAAACGAACGTGTGTCCTGTCTCTTTGGGAAATCACTGCATGTACCATTGTTTGGGTCCAACTACGATGCTTACCTGGATGGCTGCGATCCCACATAAACTGGTTTGATGGATGACTTCGATTGTTTCTCGTATGGAAATCAAATGCAAAAACATCGTATGTGTAGTGGCGGCCAATTAACTAGTTTTGACAAAGGTTGTCATGCTTTGGTAGAAAAAAAAAGCATAAATGTTTTTTTTTTGAACAGGGAAAGGGTCCGGAAGGACCCAGACTGCATTAGATTCATCCAGAAACAGTACAGTCATCTACCACACAAGGACACAACATAACCTTAAAACTACAAACAAGTCCCTGCATATTACAAAAAACACCCAGATCACAAACTGAAATCGCAATTCGATCCTGATCCAAGACACCAACGCAGAACCAATCCAGATGCCACCGGGGACGAAACCACTTGGGGCACAAGGATCGCCACAGCACCGCCGCCGGCGAGATGTCGGAGACCGAAGACATGGACGCCTGGTTGGAGCCGAACTGCCTCCCTTCTGGCTCTTCGGCCGGGAGGAATAAGTGGAGTAGACAACTCCAAATGGCCGCCTTTCGACCAGAAAATACCATCGAGGCGCGTAGGAGACCGACCAGCGACCACCAGGACGAACTCCTCCCTGAGAGAAGAAGCGCTCTGGCGCGCGCCGTAGCTTCAACAAGCGCAACTCTGGTGATGAGCTCCAGGAAGAAAATGGACTCACAGCTTGCTGAAGACTCCTCCTGCCTTCCACCTCTCCTCTGTTCCCATCACAGATGGAGGAAGTGGACACAGACCAAGGGAGGAGCTTCAGATCTAGGGAGTCAGCGAGATTATTTGACGAGGTGTTGGCATGGTGCCTCTCCACCACATCTGGCTCCGACCAAAGGAGCACCGCAAGTAGGAGAACCACAGCCAGCCGGCCAGCACATCTTGCATGCGCCGCCCGCACTCCTCTCGACATAAACGCCAATCTACGGCATAGCGCCAAACGCCACGTGGGCAAACCAGACCTACAACTACAGCTACTATCTACAGAGGGGGGCCGACTGCCTCTCCCACCCTTCCTCCGGCCGGCAGCGCTGACTGAGAAAGAGGGGAGAGGAGCCGGGAAACTGCTGGAGACTCTCAAGGGAAAGAGATGAGAGAGAAGACGAGGGAGGAAATGACGGGGCCATAAATAGTTTGCAGGTGCATACAAAGTACTATGTTTGTTCTACAACACATGATATTGTAGATGCTGCACGTTCTCCAATGTGCAATTTTGACAGTTAATCGTTGTATAGATGTGCAAGTGAACAATTATGAAAGCATTTTCAAACTATCCTCCTTGAAAAATCTAACAGCGACACAACCAAACGAATATAAATATTCCATTGCTTTTAATTTACCCCGATAAAAGACGGTTTTATTGACTCAAAATGTCTCATCAAAATAACAAAAGGCACAATAACACGCACACACGCACAGGTCATGAATGCATGTTCAATGGAATGATGTGTTCAACGCTCGTGATTGACGTCCAGCTCTAGATAAATTACCAGCACTTCGAGATGATGCATAAGTTTGACTTTTTAAAAGATTTAGGTTATGTTTGATAGCAAAGTATTAGAAAAACCAAAGTATCAAAAACTGCAGTAATTTAGTCAGTAAGTACACAAAACAATGGTTTTTTTAACAGAGTTTTTCAGAGTATTCAGAATACAGAGAAGGTGTTTGGCTACAGCACAGAATGATGTAAAATTTGCTGACTAGCCCTTAGGCAGTCGCATCTAGCTAGCCATCATGGTAGCAATGCAAAAAACATGCGCAGCTGGCCGGACGTTTGTTGTTTCTGTTGCGCTAATCTAGCTAGGTAGATTGGCTGGCCCTTGGCATTCACGTCCATATGAACTGAGGAGGAGCATGCACAGACGACGGAACGGTATCTTGGATATTTTGTGAAAGTTCCCCTGCAGCACGGCGTCGCCGGTGACTCACGAGGCGATGTCTCTTTTTTAGATCGAGCGACTTGTTAGCACCGGAGGAAAGAAGATAACAACGCTGCTCTGGTTTTTAAAAAGAGGTCTGGAGTTCTTTTTTTATACAGAGAAAAAACCACAGTTTGCTCAATACTGCAGTTTTAAAAGCACTGTTGTTAGGGGCAGACAAATACCTCATTGCAATTAAAACCATGGTAATCTGAAAAACTGCAGTATTCTCAGAATACTGCAAAAATACTGAGCTATCAAACGGGGCCTTACTGTATTTTGAAATGGGGAGGGCAATACTTTGAAAAAAAGGAACATCTTGATAGCTATATGACTTTTGTAGAGCATTTTTTGTTGTTGGTAAATGTAACAAATTTGACGTGCTAGCGAACGCCCAGATTTGCTATACAAAACATATAATTTTGTCATGTTGTTGTGTAAGATTTACCATGTTCTAAAGTGATAATTGTCATGTAGTGTAAGAGAATTGTTAAAAGAATTTCCGCTACAACGAGTAATTGCCATGCGTTCGATCAGACATCAGATTTTTTTAAGTGACAATTGTCATGTAGTGATCCTCTGCCTCCGTCAGCGCCGTCGCTGGTCCACCCCGTCTCCGATGGCCTTAGGGCCACGGGGGCGGAGTGGATCCCGGTCCTTGCCGGTGGGAGGGCTTTGTTTTTAGATTATTTTTTTTTCGAGTTTTGTGAGGGTTTGCGTCCTGTCCAGAAAAGCGAGATGGCAGCAGCTCCCTGAAGCTGGAATAAAAGTCTCACCGCCTGTGAAAGTTGATTGCACTTGTCCTTGCCATAATGATATGAGTGAAGAATGTTGGCGGAGTCACCCTCAAGAACTCTCTAGTTCTTCTTCTTCGGGATCCACATCATCTTGATGGGAATCCTTGGAGTTGTAGTTGTACTTGATGAAGTAGAACTTGACGTAGTCTTGGGAATCCACTTGACCGAGACCTTAGGTGCTTCTTCAAATGCATCAATCTCTTCTTGAAGCTTGTCCTTGCCTTTGTTCTTATGGTCTTGTGGTGGAAGATCATCTTGAGCTTGTGTTCCCTTGAAGGAAGTAAGATCATACTTCTCTTGTTGAGGAACAAACTTCGTCTTGGGGTATTGATCTTCTTCCCACTCAACTTCATTGGCATTGAACTTTCGTTCAAAACCAACACCTTGATTCTTCCGGTGTCTTCCTTGCTTGCGTACAATTTCCTCGAATTGCTTACTCCCGGTAAGGCTCTTGTAGACACCTTTCTCTATAATTCCCTTCAATAAGCTATTTTCTTGCTCAAGTATAACTTGGCTAAGAGAATCATTAGTGGAATCAAGAGAACTACTAAAAGCAACAATATTGGATTTAACATTATTATTGTTATTACTAGAGGAAGTATCTTTCTTGTACTTGTTACTAGACTTGACTTGAGGCATGTAAGTGGATAGGAGTAAACGCTTGGCAATGTAAGAAGAACTTTTCTTACGGAGATCATCATTGATTGCTTTTAAGAACTCATGCTCTTGCTCAAGATTGAGCTTTTCAAAGCATAACTTCTCATGAGCCCTTAAAAGTTCTCGATGATCTTCGAAGATAGTTTCATGAGCCAACTTAAGAGTGTTTAGTTCTTTAGTTAGAAGCTCAATTTTCTCCTTATCATTGTCATTCGTTTTATCTTGATTAGCATGATTAATTGACGTTTCATCATAGTATTCATCACTAGAGTTGTCAACAAGTAAATCATCATCCACAAGCAAGTCATCTTCATCACTATTGAAATCAACATACTCAGGATGTGTTACCTTTGGACCTTTGGCCATGAAGCATCTTCCAATTCCTTCATTTGGTGAATCAAATATGTCGTAGGAGTTGGTTGACACAAGTGCTAGACCGGCAACACCTTCATCTTGAGTATATTCGGAGTCGGAGTGATAGCTTCTCTCGGAGTGTTTGTCGGAGTCGGAGCCGGATACCCATTCACCAACATGAGCTTGATGTCTTTGTTTTGTGTAGCTCCTTGATGATTTGTCCTTCCTTTTCGAATCCTTGCTTCTCCGTGAGGGTCTTCGTTCATAACGATCATCTCTACTCCTCCTCTCTCTTGGTGGTGATTCTTCTCTTTTGCTTCTTCTTTTTGGAGAATTTTCTCTTCTTTTGTAGGGTGCCGTACACTCATTGGAATAGTGTCCGGGTCTCCCACAATTGTAGCAATTGCGCTCTCGACTAGAAGATTTTTTGTCATGGTAAGACCTTGACTTGGAGCTTCTTTCTTTGCTTCTACTCTTGTAGAATTTGTTGAAGTTCCTCACCATTAAGCTCAATTCTTCATTGAAGGTTTGTTTCTCACTTGATGATGTGGGGGCTTCACTTGAGGCTTTGTAAGCACCACTTGACTTGTTGTGAAGTTCCTCCTTATCCTTGAGTGACATCTCATGAGCAACAATTCTTCCAATGACTTCCGTTGGCTTGAGATCTTTGTAGTTTGGCATCATTTGGATCAATGTGCACACGGTATCATACTTTCCATCCAATGCTCTTAGGATCTTCTTGATGATGAATCTGTCGGTCATCTCTTCACTCCCTAAGCCGGCAATCTCATTTGTAATAAGAGCAAGCCTAGAGTACATTTCAGCGACACCTTCACCATCCTTCATCTTGAACTTGTCAAGCTGACTTTGGAGCACATCCAACTTGGATTCCTTGACGGATTCGGTACCTTCGTGCATATCAATCAAAGTATCCAAATTTCCTTTGCATTCTCAAGATGGCTGATTTTGTTGAATTCTTTGGGGCACAAACCGTTGAAGATGATATCACAAGCTTGAGCGTTGTATTGCAGCATCTTCAATTCTTCCGCATTAGCTTCACGGTTCGGCTCTTTCCCATCAAAGAATTCACCTTGCAAGCCAATACAAATAATTGCCCAAACGGCAGGGTTATGTCCGATAATATGCATTTTCATCTTATGCTTCCAACTAGCAAAATTAGTACCATCAAAGTAAGGATCTCTACGGTGATAATTTCCCTCGCTAGACGCCATACTCTCCTAGGTTGTGAAACCAAGGCTATGACCACCAAAAGCTATGGAAATCAAAGCAAATGGAGACCAAAGCTCTGATACCACTTGTAGGACCTTGAAGTATGTCTAGAGGGGGGTGATTAGACTACTTGACTGATCAATTATGTTATAGTGGGGTTTTTACGCCCAAACTATGAGTGTCGTGTTCTCCTCAGGGACTAGGCGATGGCAACTATACTCGGCTAAAGCTAGGTAACCGAATTTAGATGATGATTGCAAGGAAATATAGACCTAAACTAACCAAAGTTGACGACAAAGAAAATAACACAGTAGCAAGGAAGGTTCAAATTATCTTCAACAATCTTTTTGGTATTTTCGTAATGCTTGAGAAATTAAGATACTAACAAAAGCTATCATCAATGACAAGAGAAGTAAAAGGACATAAACATAACAAACACATATATCTATATATCACAAGAACAATAACCTGGACACTAATCATCAGCAAGTACAGAATATAGATGACATATATAGCTAGTTCTCATACATTCTAAATGAGAGTCACAGTGTGACAGCACAAACTCTCACTGGTCAACAAAACAAGTAAGAACATCACATGTGTAACATCCCCAGCATCACACTACAGTAATCTCCCCCTAATGAAGGTCATGTCATCATGATCATCATGCCAAAAGGCCACTTGTCCAAAATCTGCTTCAAAGTCAAATTCAAATTGCATGTCAAATATTTGCTTCTTCTTTCATGAAAACTAAATGTTCATCAGGTGGCAAATAATCATTTGTTAATATTGGTGGTGAACCAACATTTTTGTAGAAGGTTTGAGTGGCCTAAACTACTTAAAACAGTGACCTAAGCAATAAATTAAATGCCTTTTTAATTTATAAAATTGGCAACAATTCCAAAAGCCTCCCAACCTTTTTGTGGCAGTGCATAATAATTCCTTGAAATTATCTTGCCCAATGACATAATTTTGCAAAGTCCTAATGGCTAAAAGAAAAAGGCAAATTGCTGCTGGAAATTTAAAAAAAAGCAAAGAAAAAGGAAAAGCCCCCCCCTCAACTGGGCCGACTGGCCCAGCTGGCCACCGTGCCCCCCACCATGGGCCTCGGCCCACCTCAACCAGCCGGCCCAGCTCCCCACACCGCGCCCCCTTCCTGTTCCCCCCGGTGCGCGCCGCTACAGGGGCGCCGTCCCCGCCGGACCCGCCTCACCGGCGACGCCCGGACGAGGGGATAAGGCTTGCGCCTCCCCGACGCCTCGGCCTCCTCGCCTCCCACTCGCCCACTTGCCACTCTCCCTCCCTCTCCCTCGCTCGCTCCGCCCTCCTCTCCTCCAGATTCGTGGCCCGAGCGCCCTCGCCGCCGTCCTCCATCGTTGTGCGGCCACCGGCGGCCCCGCGCCCGCTGACCTTGTCGGTGACCTCCCACATCGCCCTCTCCATCGACGGGTGGCCTCAGCGGGGGATGGGGAGCACCGAAGCGTCGGATCCCCTTCTTCCTCCTCCGCGGGTCGTCGAACGCCGTCGTCGTTGATTCGACCTCCCTCTGCGCTCCCATTCACTCACGGGGCCTCCTTGCGCCCGCACGGTGAGCACCGCACGTCCTCCCGCTGCCTTCCCCTCGTTCTGCTGCGCATAACATCGCCGCCATGGACGACCGAGCTCAGCTCCGCCGTGCCGCTCATCGTCGTCGCTTCCATCGATGCCAAGGCCGTCCGAGCACACCATCGTGCTCGGGGCACTCCAGCGGTGCGGCCTAACACTTTAGATCGCTTGTGAGCGCGCTAGTTCTTCGTTTTCGCCGAGCTACCGTAGACCACCGCCGCCGGCGACCTTGCAGCTCCCTGTTCCGGCCATCTCCGGTCGGTCCAGTGGCACCACTCGACGCGCGACAGCGTCAGCGTTCGAACGCAAGTGAAAACGCGTGATTTGGTATTCTATAGCGAAGATCCGAGCCTCTCCGGCGGACTCGCCGCCGCGGAGAGCTCGCCGGCGCAACTCCGGCGCCGGCCGCCAACGTGGCCGACCTGGGGCCACCCCCCAGGGTCGCTGCCAGCGGGCCCCACGGGCCCCAGTTGACCGGGTTGACCCAGTCAACTGCTGACTGGGAAGCCCCAGCCACTAACGTGCGGGCCCCACCGCTTAATTAAGCTAATTAAAATGTTTTTATAGTTAAAATTAATTAGTAATCTAATCTGCCACTACCATAAGGGGCCCAGCTGTTAATTTAACCTCTTTTTAGTTAGTTTAAAGTTCTGTTAGTCCACTGTCTATGACAGGTGGGACCCACTAGTCAGTTTGACCAGTCAGCCAGTCTGTTGACTTGCTGATGTCAGCATGGCGTCATGCTGACGTCATATTCCTTTTTTGTTAATTTAAATAATTTCCGAATATTAATAAAACTTTAAAAATTCATAGAAAATAAACCGTAACTCGGATGAAAATGTTTTCTATATGTAAGTTGCTCAGAAAAATCCAACGAATCCGAATACGTGGTCCGTTCATCTGTCACATTCCCCTAGCATGCTGAACATGGAACTTTCCTCCTCTTTTCCTTTATCCGGAATCCACCTAACGTTGGGAATTCACCCTCGGATGTTTCCCCCCTTCGTCTGCAACGTGTAGTACCGCGTTAGGGCACGCTTAGCGCTACGTATTGTCATGTCATGCTTAGTGTTACCTCTGTTTGCTATGTATTTACTGTTTCTTCCCCCTCTTCTCTCCAGTAGACCCCGAGGCCGCTGATGCCCCGGTGATCGACTACGTCGTCGACAACGACCCCTCCTTTCCAGAGCAACCAGGCAAGCCCCCCCTTTGATCATCCCGATATCGCCCATTCCATTCTCTCATGCTTGCATTAGATTTTAATACTGTTATTGTTTGCTCCTATTCTGATGCATAGCCTGCTTTTGTATCTACTGTTGTACCTTACCTGCTTATCTAAACTGCTTAGTATAGGTTGGTTAGTGATCCATCAGTGACCCCCACCTTGTCCTTGTTGCCCCTGCTTCATCATTGAAGACCCGATCAACGGGATTGAAGACCAGGCCCCGGCACCGCACACCACTTTCCCCTTAGTTGTTCGACACTGCTGGGTTACTATCGAGTGCCGAGGGTGAGACCTCTACAACACTTCTAATGTTAACCCTGTAGTGTAGCTATTCGGTCGTGGTCATCGAGGGTGATTCCACCTTAACCACTTCCGATATGACTCTGTCGTGCAACCCCTCAAGTGTGAACCTCGGGGGTGATTCCTCTTACGTTCACCTTGATGATTACATTGAGTGGAATTCACCGGGGGTGATTCCTCGGGTTTTCCCCTTGATGTTTAAACACACAGTTACTATGGTTACTATGACTTTACACTGAACCATGTTACTAAAGACGGGTCGACCCTGAGGGGTGCCCGCGCGAGCATAATTGCGAGTGATGAGGAGTCGGGTTGACCTGGAAGGTGCCCATGAGATAATTACGAGGCATGGCCGGGCATTCTTAGCCCTTGCCGCAAGTCCTCGAGACGGGGCAACGGGGTCACATCTTCCATGAGTCTCTGCTTGTTACCGCGCGTTCCTAATCCACTACGATTTGGATATTTGATCCGAGGGGTCTCTGGCCTGATAGCACTAACCATCACGTGGGCATAGTATGGGCGTTCTGCGTCGTATGCATCAGCCGAAGCTTAATAGACGTCAGCGACTGAGCGGCGCGCGCCGGGTTGGACTGGTAAGCACCTACCTTTTTAAGGAGGTAGCTAGGTCTGCTCACCGGCCGTGTTCCCAACGTGCAGGAGTTTTCGGGGAGATGGCCCATGACCCCTGGGGGCATAGGTTTAGTCCGGCGTGCTGTCCTCTCTATTAAGCCTAGGTCGGGTTGCGGCGTATTGTTTGGCCGAGGCCGGGCATGACCCTGGAAAGTGTGTCCGGCCGGAGTTAAGAGAGCGTGGTGGGTAAGTTGGTGCACCCCTGTAGGGAAGAAAACATCTATCGATAGCCTGTCCTACGGTAACGGACACTTGGAGTTGTATCCCGATCGATACAACTAGAACTGGATACTCATGATGAGAAATGGATTGAGATGAGAAATGGATGGTGATGAGAATTGGATTGTGTTGATAATTGGATAGTACGACTCTGGGATTTCTTTCTCGCAGGGAGTCGAGAAAGGATCTCTGGCCGAGGTTGATAACGCTACTACTACTTTACTTTATGCTACTCTACCCCCTCCTGTTTGCTGCAAGATGGTGGTTTCCAGAAGATGCTAGTCTTTGATAGGACTAGGCCTTCTCTCTATTCTGGCATTTCTGCAGCCCAGTCCACATATACAGCCTTCCTTTGATAATATTGCATCTGTAATGTAGATCTTTGCTTGCGAGTACTTTGGATGAGTACTCACGGTTGCTTTGCTCCCTCTTTTTCCCCTTTTCCATTCTTCTCGGATGACACAACCAGATGACAGAGTCCAGGAGCCAGATGACACCTTTGATGACTGCTACTACACCGAGGGTGTCTACTACCACGTGACGAAGACCGCCGATGACCAGGAGTAGTTAGGAGGCTCCCAGGAAGGAGGCCTTGCCTTTTCGATCGTAGATGCTTTTGTGCTAGCCTTCTTAAGGAAAACTTGTCTAACTTATGTCTGTACTCAGATATTGTTGCTTCCGCTGACTCTTGTGTTTTCAAGCTGATGTATTCGAGCCCTCGAGGCCCCTGGCTTGTAATATAAAGCTTGTATTATTTTAATTTGTGTCTAGAGTTGTGTTGTGATATCTTCCCGTGAGTCCTTGATCTTGATCGTACACATTTGCGTGTATGATTAGTGTACGATTGAATCGAGGGCGTCACAACATGTCTATGGACTAAACAAATATCATCATCTCACAGCAATATTTCACAGGAATTACACACACACACACACACACACATTTATATAACACTTGTACTAGAGTTAACAAATGCACTATAAAATGGAACAAATTAGATGAACACACACATACACAAATACGAATATGATACTACAGGACACTGTTCTAATACTCTCAGGTGAACAAAATAAGTACTACTAATCAAGCACAAATCTGAAACTGAACAAGTTTCAAGCACTACTCAAATCTGAACATTACAAGGCATTACACATCTCAGCTTACAGAAATTCAAAGAATATAGAGGGGGAAAAAGAGAGATAGCAACAGTTTCTGGTTCAGATTAGGAGCAGCAGCATGAGGGGTTCAGAGGAGCAGCATCATGAGCGCAAGAAGATTAGCAGCAGAGGTACAGAAAGAAGCAGCAACAGCGAGGAAAGGGAGTAGCGGCAGCATGGGGGCTTGGAGAAGGAGCAGCAGGAGGTTGAGGGCATCGGCATCAACAAGTTTGAGAGAGACGAAGAGAGCTGCGGGCAGTAGCAAAGATGAACAGCAACGAGATTGGGATGAACAGCAGCAAGAAGGAAGAAGAGATTCAGATTGGTGGCGTGAGGTGAAGCAAGGGACTCGTGGTAGTTATGGTGGATGGGTCGCGGTGCAGCGAATGGATGGATGGAGTGCGGAGGTGCGGCGGCGAAGTGGAGCTGGTGGCGCGCTCCACGCCGACCTGGCCGTGGCGGCGGCCTGTGCTGGAGAAGGAGGCAGGGGAAAGAGAGGGAGATGTGGCCAGGCCCGAAGGGGATCGATGGTTGCCGCTAGGGATTTGATCCCCCTCCTCTGATCTGCCACTTTTGCTCTTTTGCCCTTCCACTCTCTTCTTTCTTCACAAGATGATCCCTCCAACTTTAGCTTGGCCCCTCTGGTTACTTCTTTTCTTCACGGTCGGGTCCCTCCGTAAATTACAGCAACCACAGTTTCTTGACCCTCTCCATTATAGAAGGATTTTGGGCCTTTTCACCCTTTTCTGCAAAACATGGAGGAGTGTTGTAAATGTAGCATAATGGGGGTATTGGAGTATTTCTTAAGTAAATAATGTGAAAATATGATTACAATAGGATGCAAAAAGGCTAAAAAGATTATATGAAGAAATGCTCTATCAAGTTCCCCCACACTTAAATCTTTGCTTGTCCTCAAGCAAAGGCATATGACAAGAGCTAGATAGTGAACAGTGAGCTGACTAGAGAATGTCCCAGTGAAGTAGATCTCCAAACATTGCATGCTTTGGACTTAGCTAGTGAAAATCAATGGTTAAGAGTGCTACATATCAATAGGACACTATTAAACTCGGCCATTTTAAACTTTTGCAATGATAAACGAAGATTAGCAAGTTCAAATGCTGACTGTGCCAAAAGGTTCCTAAAGAGAGCATGATCCTGAGAACAAAAGGAACTTGAATTAAATCACTTATTTGCAGAAATATAACATTGTGGTTGAACCACTTATTAAATTTGAAGGAAGTAATGATAATATTTTATCAGTCTCACCAAAGGAACACACCACCGATCCCGAGAACATGGTATACACCTGGCTTGACCAATTATTAGTTTTTTTAGTTTGTTTGTCTCCCCAAAGGAACATACCACCGATCTCGAGAACATGGTATACACCTGGTTCGACAATTACATTTTTTTATTATTAATTACTGCCCAAGCTAACCCGATTTCACATGCCACCGATCCCGGGAACATGACATGCTACTGTAGGTAGTCAGACTTATTTATTCATTATTAATTATCTTAAATGAACAACGCTTAAGCACAAAAATAGGAATCATAACTTCTCCATGTCTGGTTCACATGCTACCGATCCAGGGAACATAGCATGCTAATCCATAGTGGTTAGGTGATTGCTCTCAATGGGAACACATTAGGCACAAACTCAGCATCTGACACTTAATGATCTAGGTGTATCGAGGTAAAAGCAGAAAATGATTAAGTTTTCTAGTGTACTAGGGATTTGAGCACTCAAAACTAATAGCTTTCACTAATTTCAGCAAAGCAAGCATTGTTGTAGATCATTAGTTTACAAGGCATTCAACACTCACTTCACATATTCACATCAATCACCCTATGTCGAAGGTAAAATTCAGTGGGACGATATTGAAGAAATTGCTCAAGCGACCAAAATAACATTTGATTTCAGCATGTATCAATGGATGATATACTAGGAATGGGTCATGAAATAGCTCACCGGGTTTTTATAGGAAGTAGCACTCGCTCGATACTCTCTAAACTGCAACTCTTCTCCTTTGCTTCCTTGTGCATTGTGACTCCTCTCCTATTGCTTCCCTATCCTCATGCCTGCTCCAGCTTCTCTCTTCATGTGTGCTCCTTGCTTCTCCTCATCCCCATGCCATGGGTCCACCGGGGTCCCAGGGAATGTCATCTCGAACTTGGTCAGCATGTAGTGATTCGTGCACAAGCAAGAACCTGAAAGAGCACTCAACAAAAGAGACAATGCAAGTGGTAGGGATAATACCCTCCAAGTCATCAATCGAATATCCAATTACATAAGCATAGCTATAAAGCACATGTTTAGGATGGTAGAAATCAGCAAAGTCAACACTAACATGAGGATGATATTTTTCATTAAGCTCAAGACTAGCATAAGAATGATATGTTTCATTAAGCATAGGTCTAGCACGAGGAAAGTAACTGTGATCATCATTAATGTGGGTAATGCCACTAACAGGGTATATATGATCATATCCAAGCAAATACTTTTTCAAATCTACTTTAACAGGTGGCATCATGCAATGCAAGGTAGAAGCAAAGGAATCATAAGGACGCATGTCATCGAGAGGATTGGGTAAACCTGACACATCACGCTCTGGTATGACAATAGGCAAATGAATCTCATGTTCTTCATCTTCATCTACAGCAGCTTCTTTTACTTCTTCAGGAGGGATAGACATTGGATCTTCAACTTGATCACTTGGGCATTTGAGCTCTGGATCATCTTGTGCCTTGGCTACGAGTACATCTTCAATCTGAGGTATCTCTTCCTATGGGCTCTCGCTATCTTGCTCAGCTAAATGTGAGGATGTTGGAACCTCACATGTATCAATGGATATCTCAGCCACACTCAACTCAAGCTGTGATGATATAGTACTGCCAGTGTTGATGTTCTTCTCAATCTTCCTTACTTCTTCCACTAGCTCATTCCCACTCTTGATCTTCTTCATTTCATCTAGTATCACCGGCCTAATTGGATCATCTTCAGCACTCCAAGTGAACTCGAGACTAAGCAATGTGAGCTTCTCTATATCATCAAATTCATCTTGTGTGGGCACTTGCACATGAGATTGCTCGAAAGGTGCTGGAGTTGTTGGTTGACCAAATGGAGGACCATTTAACTCCATTGGACACATCTCCTGGTATTGAGGTATATGAGTAGGAGGTGAATAAATCTGTTGTGGAGCATAGTTGTGGTTCTCCTCATTGTACCTAAATCCCTGCAATGGATAACTAGAGGCAAACGATGAGATCTCAGGGTTGTTGCTCCTATATGACATATTCAGGCTTTCAGGCCACCCATGTGAGTAATTATTTTGGTATGAGCTATGCTGTTGAGCGAAGCTCATGCCAAAACAATCCGGAGGATGGGAGTAACCACGCTGACATTCAGCGGGCGAATGGCCCTGAAATCCACAAATATGGCAGGTAGGAGCAACATAAAGATGGCCTCTAGAATAAGGATCATAAGAGCTAGGCCTATCCTCAAAAACTACTTCTCGCTGCCGAGCTAAATCATCTAATTGATGGGAAATCTTACTTATCAGTTCTTGAATACTTTCTGTGTTGTTTGTAGTGTTGCTCGCATAAGCCTGATGATCTGAATAGTAAGCCATAACCGAGAAGATAGTTCTAACCTGCAAAAAGGAAAAGAAAACAAAAAAAATACTAACTAGAACAGGGGTTAGTGGTTAGAGATATATCACGAATATATGGTACAAACTAGAAAAAGAAGAAAAACCTAGTCTATAGCCTAACACGGTCACACGATGCTAGTCCCTGGCAACGACGCCAAAATGATCAATTATATTATAGTGGGGTTTTTACGCCCAAACTACGAGTGTCGTGTTCTCCTCAGGGACTAGGCGGCAGCGACTATACTCGGCTAAAGCTAGGTAACAAAATTTAGATGATGATTGCAAGGAAATATGGACCTAAACTAACCAAAGTTGACGACAAAGAAAATAACACAGTAGCAAGGAAGGTTCAAATTATCTTCAACAATCTTTTTGGTATTTTCGTAGTGCTTGAGAAATTAAGATACTAACAAAAGCTATCATCAATGACAAGAGAAGTAAAAGGACATGAACATAACACACACATATATCTATATATCACAAGAACAATAACCTGGACACTAATCATCAGCAAGTACAAAATATAGATGACATATATAGCTAGTTCTCATACATTCTAAATGAGAGTCACAGTGTGACAGCACAAACTCTCACTGGTCAACAAAACAAGTAAGAACATCACATGTCTATGGACTAAACAAATATCATCATCTCACAGCAATATTTCACAGGAATTACACACACACACACACACATTTATATAACACTTGTACTAGAGTTAACAAATGGACTATAAAATGGAACAAATTAGATGAACACACACATACACAAATACGAATATGATACTACAGGACACTGTTCTAATACTCTCAGGTGAACAAAATAAGTACTACTAATCAAGCACAAATCTGAAACTGAACAAGTTTCAAGCACTACTCAAATCTGAACATTACAAGGCATTACACATCTCAGCTTACAGAAATTTAGAGAATATAGAGAGGGAAAAAGAGAGATAGCAGCAGTTTCTGGTTCAGATTAGGAGCAGCAGCATGAGGGGTTCAGAGGAGCAGCAGCATGAGCGCAAGAAGATTAGCAGCAGAGGTACAAAAAGAAGGAGCAACGGCGAGGAAAGGGAGTAGCGGTAGCATGGGGGCTTGGAGAAGGAGCAGCAGGAGGTTGAGGGCATCGGCATCAGCAAGTTTGAGAGAGACGAAGAGAGCTGCGGGCAGTAGCAAAGATGAACAGCAGCGAGATTGGGATGAACAGCAGCAAGAAGGAAGAAGAGATTCAAATTGGTGGCGTGAGGTGCAGCAAGGGACTCGTGGTAGTTATGGTGGATGGGTCGCGGTGCAGTGAATATATGGATGGAGTGCGGAGGTGCGGAGGTGCAGCGGCGAAGTGGAGCTGGTGGCGCGCCCCACGCCGGCCTGGCCGTGGCGGCGGCCTGTGCTGGAGAAGGAGGCAGGGGAAAGAGAGGGAGATGTGTCCAGGCCCGAAGGGGATCGATGGTTGCCGCTGGGGATTTGATCCCTCTCCCCTGATCTGCCACTTTTGCTCTTTTTCCCTTCCACTTCTCTTCTTTCTTCAAAAGATGATCCCTCCAACTTTAGCTTGGCCCCTCTGGTTACTTCTTTTCTTCACGGTCGGGTCCCTCTGTAAATTACAGCAACCACAGTTTCTTGACCCTCTCCATTATAGAAGGATTTTGGGCCTTTTCACCCTTTTCTGCAAAACATGGAGGAGTGTTGTAAATGTAGCATAATGGGGGTATTGGAGTATTTCTTAAGTAAATAATGTGAAAATATGATTACAATAGGATGCAAAAAGGCTAAAAAGATTATATGAAGAAATGCTCTATCATTGACCAATTAAAAACTTAACCTTTTCCCAATTTTAGAGTTTGACAGATTTTAGCTATCTTAGGACAAGTCAAGCAATCATCACACAAATCAAGCAAGCATGCAAAAAGTATATAGGCAGCGGAAATTAAAGCATGCAACTTGCAAGAAAGTAAAGGGAAGGGTTTGGAGGATTCAAACGCAATTGGAGACACATATGTTTTTGGCGTGGTTCCGATAGGTGGTGCTATCGTACATCCACGTTGATGGAGACTTCAACCCACGAAGGGTAACGGTTGCGCGATTCCACGGAGGGCTCCACCCACGAAGGGTCCACGAAGAAGCAACCTTGTATATCCCACCATGGCCGTCGCCCACGAAGGACTTGCCTCACTAGCGGTAGATATTCACGAAGTAGGCGATCCCCTTGCCCTTACAAACTCCTTGGTTCAACTCCACAATCTTGTCGGAGGCTCCCAAGTGACACCTAGCCAATCTAGGAGACACCACTCTCCAAGAAGTAACAGATGGTGCGTTGATGATGAACTCCTTACTCTTGTGCTTCAAATGATAGTCTCCCCAACACTCAACTCTCTCTCATAGGATTTGGATCTGGTGGAAAGAGGATTTGAGTGGAAAGCAACTTGGGGAAGGCTAGAGATCAAGATTCATATGGTAGGAATGGAATATCTTGGCCTCAACACATGAGTAGGTGGTTCTCTCTCAGAAATGGTAAGTTAGAAGTGTAGGTTTAGTCTGATGGCTCTCTCCACGAATGAAGAGGAGGTGGAGGGGTATATATAGCTTCCACACAAAATCTAACCGTTACACACAATTTACCAAACTCGGTGGGACCGATTTAGCAGACTCGGTCGGACCGATTTAGTAAACCTAGTGACCGTTAGTGATTTTCGGTGGGACTGACATGCAACTCGGTGAGACTGATTCGGTTAGGGTTAGGGCATAACGTAATCTCGGTAAGACCGATTACACAAACTCGGTGAGACCGATTTTGGTAATAAGCTTTCCAGAGAGTTGGTCAGGTAAACTCGGTAGGACTGATTTGCTCTTTTCGGTGAGAACGAAATGTTACAAAAGGGAAACAGAGAGTTTACATTGCAATCTCGGTGGGACCGATCGCTCACTTCGGTTAGACCGAAACGTTACGAAGGGAAACAGAGAGATTACAATCCCATCTCGGTGAGACCGAGATCCCTATCGGTAGGACCGATTTGCCTAGGATTTGTGGCAGTGGCTATGACATTTGAAATCGGTGGCGCCGGGTTGGAAGATTCGGTGTGACCGATTTTGGCTCTGGGTTTAGGTCATTTGTGGATGTGAGAAAGTAGCTGAGGGTTTTGGAGCATATCACTAAGCACATGAAGCAAGAGGCTCATTAAGCAACACCTCATCCCTCCTTGATAGTATTGGCTTTTCCTATAGACTCAATGTGATCTTGGATCACTAAAATATAAAATGAAGAGTCTTGAGATTTTGAGCTTGAGCCAATCATTTGTCCTTAGTATTTTAAGGGATCCATTTTCATCATCCATGCCATGCCGTTCATTGAGCTTTCCTGAAATAATAGTCTTGGAATAGCATTAGCTCAATGAGCTATATGTTGTTATGAATTACCAAAACCACCTAGGGATAGTTGCACTTTCAGTCTAGCATCATTGATGGACGTGTGGAGTTATGTCTTTGACAGATCTGTCTTTGGTGGTTTTGCTCGGATCTATTCGTTGTTCGTTTATGTTCTTGTGTCTTCACGTTGGATCCTTCTAATCTACACTCTTCATGAGGCCTTAGCACGATGACTTCCCGACTGTCTACTACAACAAGGTTTGCCCAGCTTCGGCGAGGGAGGGGCGATGACAGCGGCGCGCCTTCAGCTCGCTTCAATGCTTGTAGTTGTCGCTAGGTGGTCTACGGTTCTGGATGTAATTTTTATTATTTCTAGTGTTCATTGTACTACAGTTATTGAAGATGAATAGATCATGAGTTTTTTCCCCAAAAAAGAAAGTGTTCATTGTACTACAGTTATTGAAGATGAATAGATCAGGAAGGAGTTTTCCCCCCAAAAAACCCATTTCTAAAAAGTTAAAAATCTGACGTCATATTGGGGATCTTTTTTTAGGCATTTCTTTTAGTCTACAACTTTTGAAGAGCGTGCGGGCCGCAGAGGTACTTATGACATGGGAAAGGCCCATGATGTTGGCGCTAGGCAAAAGAAGTCCACATGGCCCACCGTAGCACGGTCCGATGCCGCTTCTCCAAGCAAAGCGAGAGGAGTTATTACTCAAAGAGAAAAAAAAAAGCAAAGCGAGAGGAAAGCTCTCTAATCGAGAGGCATCAACGGGGTCCACGACGCAGGCTTGTGGTGCTCCCATCCCATGGCGCCGTGGCTGCTGCTCCCCTCCTTCCCGTGGCCTCCCCCGCCCCCTCCCGGCTCCTCCTCTGGCCGCGGCGGCGGAGGCGGTGGAGGCGACGGCGGAGATTGGAAGCCCAACGTCGTCACGGCCATCGCCGGCGTCCACCTCGGCCGCTCCCTCCGCCGTCGCCTCGCCGGCCTCCTCTGCTCGCCGGTACTGGCGCCCTCGCTTAGCCTTCAATTCACTCTTCTATTGTGACGCGAATTGTCGAACTGTAGGGTTAGTTATGAGCTAGTATGACTTATCATTTGTAGTAATAAACTGTGATATCCTTCAGTCTCTAGTTATACATATGTTGGTTGTTATCATGATCACCTGTGCTGCCTTGAACCCTTTCACTTTTCATGTTGGGATATGTTGGTTGTTATCATGATCACCTGTGCTACCTTTGAACCCTTTCACTTTTCATGTTAGAAATTGGTTTAAGAATTTGTGAGCTTGCTGCATAACTTGATCTGAACTGAATTGTGCAATGTATAGGAGGTGCGGTCTCTTGATGTCTTACCGAGAATAGGTGACATTTGGTTTGGAGGATCACAGCCACTTGACACACAGCACCTTCTTGGGACGCTGGGAAATGTGTTCTCCACATCGTTTGTTTGCAGTTCTGCTTTTTTCGGTGGGAATAGGTCAGGTGGGAGATACGTCGGTAGCGGAAATTTGCAGCCCAGACGGTCTCATGGGATCAACTCGAAGAAGAGGCTGTGGACTAATGTCCTTCTTGCTGTTAACATCCTGTGAGTCCATGGTCAGTTTAAGTTGCGTAATTCCCTTCTGTTTTATAGTATTAGCTTTCTGTCAAGATTTGTGGATTAACAGAGTTTTATTACTTTAACGAAAGGGCTTATATCGCTCAGATAGCATCGCAAGGAAAGCTTCTTATGTGGGGAGCAAAGGTTGGTACGTGTTGAAATTTCCATTTCACCTAAACTCTGTTTATTATTTGTCTTATGGGACTGCAACCATGATTTACGATGGAAGGTCAACAGCCTGATTGATAGAGGGGAGTTTTGGCGTTTGGCTACATCAACAATTCTTCATGGAAATCTTACTCATCTTGCTGTATGTGATCCTGTTTCTATCAAGAATTAGAACTGTACTATACAAAATGACCATTGCTAACTTCCCTTCCTATCATTGTGGCAATGCAGTTCAATTGTTTTTCTTTGAATTCGATTGGCCCTACTGTGGAGCTCGTTACTGGTCCTAAAAGATTTCTTGCTGTTTATTTCACTTCCGCACTGGCAGGTGTTTGTTTCTCCTTGTTACCTTTTCCGTTAATTCATGTGGCGGTGTGATTGCTGTCTGCTTCTTGGTTCATAAATGATTCTTTATTCTTGGAACTGTAACAGGTTCACTAATGAGTTATCGCTATTGTCAATCACCTTCTGTTGGCGCATCAGGGGCCATTTTTGGACTGGTATGTCTAGTTCATTTCCAAAATACAGTTACATAAATATTTTATTATGTGTGATGCCATAATCATGGTTGCTTAACCCTACAGCATGGCATAATTTACTAGAAATATGAAATTACGAAATGTCACTGATAGATCAGAACATAGATCATCGGTTGTAATTTGTTCAGATTGTTTCATCATTATTTCTTTCTATTCTACGACCTCAAAGTTGGAAACTTCAATTTGACCCAGTTCTATGTACTACATTGGTGTATATCTTTTGTTTGCACGTCTTGATTGAGTTGGCCTTTAATGTACATCTTTCTGTCTGCCGTACTTGAGCATTTGAAAAATATCATTTTGACCCAGTTCTACGTACTACATTTGTCTATCTTTTGTTTGCACATCTTGATTGAGCTTGCGTGTACATCGTTTTGTCTGTCGTACCTGAGCATATGAGAAATATCATATCATCTTGACCCAGTTCTATGTACTACGTTTGGTGTATCTTTTGTTTGCACATCTTGATTGAGCTGGCCTTTAAGGCCTTGTACAATGCAAGGTGCTTAGGGCCAATTCTTTTGGGCGGCTTAAAAAATAAGCTGCCTCTCCCCAGCTTAAAAAATAAGCCGCCTCTAAATTAGTTATCCCATTAGTAGTTTAGAAGCCCCGATGAGGATAAGAGGCGGCTTATGGAAAAATTGGGGAGAGGCGGCTTATTTTTTAAGCCACCCAAAAAAATAAACCGAATTTTGTCTAAGCACTGGTGCTTATTTACAGAGGACAAACGCTTAATTAGGCACCCCTGCTATAGAGATAAGCAGCTGGTGCTTAAGAAAAAATCGGTTTATTTTACTAAAGACCTCCCTAAGTGGCTTGCATTGTACAAGGCCTAATGTACATCGTTTTGTATGTCGTACCTGAGCATTTGAAAAATGTTATAACATTTTGACCCAGTTCTATGTACTACATTGGTGTATCTTTTGTTTGAACATCTTGATTGAGCTGGCCTTTAGGCCCCGTTCGGGAATCCACCGCTCCTAGGATCCGCAGAGCGGCTGTTTGCTGGCTCCTATATTTTGCACTACAGCTCCGTCCGCTCCCGGAGCGGAGCCGTGGAGCGGAGTGAAGCCGAACGGGGCCTTAATGTACATCGTTTTGTCTGTCGTACTTGAGCATTTGAATAATATCATTTCTAATTGCCACCAATATTTTGTGTACTAACAACAAGAACCGTAGGCCTATTCTTATTTAGTTAAGAAATTGCTGATATCGTTCCTACATCATTTTATCACCTTATGTGCATCATCAGGTTGGTGCCTATGCTGTTTATACATGGAGGCACAGAAAGCTTTTGGGGCATGGAAGGGAAAGTTTAGAGCAGATCGCACGTGTGGTCATCTTAAACATGGTAGTGATTTATATATTTCCACTTACCTCATGTTTCTTTGTTTTCGCTATTTGCTTTATTCCATCTGAAAGTCTCATATATTCGGTTTGATAGGGTATGGGTCTCCTTTCAAGGGGCATTGACAACTGGGGTCATGTAAGTCTCCCAAACCTCTGCGTAGTTCATTCCTCACTGTAATCAAATGTTTAGCTCATGAGTTCACTTAATTAATGGCAGCTAGGAGGCTTGCTCGGGGGAGTGGCTGCGGCATGGTTTCTTGGTCCAGCTTGGCAAAATCAGTATGTACCAAAGGAGGGAAGAATGGTGTTCAAAGACAGGGCACCCATTCACCAGCTAATAGGCAGTAAACGATCGCGGTAACAGCGTGTATGATAACCGTGCTCCTATTTTTACTGTGTATATTAGCTGAGAAACGTGGGAGAGGAAGGATAAAAGAAAGTAAGAAGGAAGATCGAGACAACATACCAAGCAAAGGGAGCAGCCGAAAACCATGGCTGATACCTAGTTTTGCAGAAGAAATCACCCACCATGTCCATGTGTGGCGGCTGCTGAGCTAGCTCTAGCTCAGAGGAGAAGAGCAGTGCCTCTCGAGCTAGTTGGTGTGTTTGGATCATTTGCAACTCTTACACTTGTGACAGGGTAGGTCAGGCGATACTGACAATTGTATTTTACGTACATGTTTATTTATCAAGCATTGCTAGCGCCTCGTTGATAATCATTTGTGTACTGAATTCATGATTGATCCTGCTAACTATGGGTATTGATCATTCTTGTCACCACTTTGTTTTCTTACGGTGCATGGATAAAATCTGTTGACTGTTGTGGCATGCCAATAAAAATATTGGGCACCTGTGTTCAAAAAGAAGAAGAAAGCTGCGCGCCTGCAAAATTCAGGACTCGTTACCCCTTTCTCCCTGAAGTTCTTTTTCTCGTTTTTCTTTTCTTGATCTGGGATTTGCGCTCCCGGCTTCAGCTTGGTTTAACTGAACATGAGTTCACAGTACTGAAGTGAACATATACAGGTATTTTAGGGGATACTTGATCGGATGCCAAATTTTGGTTTAGTTCCACCTTTATTTTCCAGTAAATCCGATCAAATGTGGAACCAACCTAGTTCAACATACCAAATTTGGCACCATTCCATTTTTTAGTTAATAATGTTGACAGCTTGGCCAAAATATAGGCTTATTTTATTCCCACCAAGGTGAAGCACATGAAAGGCAAGCCAAAAGCTGTAACCTCGGTGACCTAACTTTGATATTTCAACAACATAGCCAAGCGCGCCACAGTACAAATGCTAAATTACCACTCAGCGCCAAAAGGCCCACTGCATGAAATGCCACATCAAAGATGAGCGTTGTAGTATGCTGAATATGTCACAGGTAAGAGTATTAATACATTCTTCTCTACCATAAGCCCCCAGCCCTTCGGCGAGACCTTAAGAGTACACATTCTTCTCTACCACAAGTCCCCAACCCTTCGGTGAGACCTTACAATTTGGTAAAGGCGTAAGGCAGCCACCTTCGTGACATAAAGCCCTGTAAATTAGCATAATATAGACCTATATCTACAGTTATATCCGCCTCAGATGGTCCGGAATTCACCATACAGTTAAAATTTACTGAAAAACAGAACCCGCCTTCGCAGCATCATATTGTGATTCCCAGTTCAGGAAGTACCAAGCAGCAAAATTGAAACCATATCGACCTCGTATTCAGGATAGATTTGTGAACAATGGAGCAGATACATTGGAAGCAATCTGACCATCACTTCAGGAATGGAGGAGAGCTGCAAGTTTACACTCAAATGAGATTTATTTTGCTCATAATTTACCCAAGGGCAGAGAACTGAAAAGCAAATTGAAGCAGCACATATGTAACTGAAGCAGGCTTCAGCTGGCAGCAGTACTTGTGGGTTTTGAAAAATTGGATTCAATCAATGCAATTTCACTAACAGGATACATACATAAATCAAATGTCCACTAGACCTGATCGCATATCAATCCATATTGTAGTGGTGTACGAAAGAAGCACCCAATGCACCACAAGACAAAATATTAGGTTAATTCAAAATAATACAGATCTTCTATCTTCACTATGATCATTTAAAAGGAAAATAACCCTAATAGTCTAGTATCTATTACTCCCTCCGTTCCTAAATATTTGTCTTTCTAGAGATTTCAACAAGTGACTGCATACGGAGCAAAATGAGTGAATCTACACTCTAAAATATGTTTATATACATCTGGTAGTCCATTTAAAATCTCTAAAAAGACATATTTAGGAACGGAGGGAGTAGATACAAATAATGCAGTAGATTTGTGTCTCAATTCGTAATTCAATAGTTACTTGGCAACTAAAACACTTCAAACTAACTATCCAAATATTCAACATTAAATTAGAAATACAACCCTAAGTACATGCTACAGAGATAAGAGATCAGATACTTACAATACGGAGATGGAGCAATTGGAGGAGACTTGGTTGTTGTGCCACTTCGTTTCTTCCGTGGAGGAATTGGATGTAGAAAATGAGGCACTGGGGGTGAAGGTATCGGCATCATTTGATAAGTTGGTCCAGGGACTGCGTTTGGTACATGATTTGGAGATGGTAAGGGATGGGGAGGATCTACACGGCCAGGGATTGGTGGAAATGCTGGAGGAAGGTATGGTTTATGAACTGGGGGGGATGGAACAGCAGATGGCTGTGGTGAATGCACAAATGGAGGCAGCTTAGGGCCACTACCAAAGCAGGGTGGTTTTAACATTGGCCTACCAGCTGGAGGAAAGGGGTTACAGTCGGAGCATGGAAAACAAGGGGGGTGGTTGGGTAAAGGGGGAGAAGCCCGAGGAGAGGGACTAGAGGTTGGAGGTGTAAGGTACGGGACACTCCCAGATGGCGACAAAGATGGTGGTACACTTGTAGAAGGTGATGGAGAGGGGGATGGATATGGAGATGGTGAAGGAGCTGGACTAGGAGACAAATCTGAGATTGAGTGTTGCAGATATGATGACAGCTGAACTCCTTTTACTTTACCAAATACAGAGTGATTAAGCCCAAGGTTCCTCGCGTCAGGTTCTTTGATTAGCTCAGCTAGTTGTTTCAATCTATATGGCAACAGAATACTAGTCCCATCTAACACCGATGCCTCAATAGTTGCTGGGGCTTCAACTGAAGAACCAATTTCATTCCTGAACTGCAAATATATTCTCTGCATATTTATGATAGACAGTGAGCTTAAATCCAAAAAAATGAAGCCAGAAAATCGGTAATAATACCTCATCAAAAGTGGTTAAATCGGTAATACCTCGTAGGACCTCAAGTTCAATCCAAATTCCAATTGATTTTTTAGCTCTGTAAGATTACCCAAGATCTGACCAATGGAGTTGTTCAGCACAAAGTTGAATAGTGGGTCTGTGCTTGTCCATATAGAACCAGATTGCACAGGAACAACAGTAATTCCTCCAGGGAATCCCAACAACTCGATGGAAGATGGATAACCAAAAATTGATGGTGTCAAGGATAGGTTCAGCTGCTTCAGCATCATCCCTATTAAGGATGACCTCAGTACACTAAGGGCCGGCAAACTTATCGAAGCATCTTTTGGATAAGGAAGAACACCAAAAACCACACGCGTGGAGTATTTAGAAGCTAAGGAGTGCATCGAAACAATGGAAACCTGTTTTAAAACATATTTGGATTAACCAATGGTGAAGGCAGAAGAATAAAAGAGAAATAGAAAATTCTGTCACCTTGCTATTAGGTACACCAATCTCTTCAAATATGTCACTCCCTATTCTGTCCATGTGAGCAGCAAGGAATGATACTGGCTTTTCCAACGTGAAACCAACCTGGATTTCAGCTGAACCAGAGAAAAGAGTCCTTCAGTCGATATTCAAATCGACCATTAGGCATCACTATATAGTTCTATGAAGTAGAAAATGCAAATGACATTTTTACACACAAACAAATGAGCAAATAGAAATAGACAAGCTCTAGGAAAATGGTCGCCAAGTGAGCCAAGATGAAGGGACAATGTGGTTTAGCTTTGTTGAGTTTGGCACAGTTCACTAGAAGCAAATAACTAATCTAGTGGTAAAATAGGATTGCTAGTAATGGTTTGAGAGATAACAACCAGTTAACAAAGAATCACTCTGACACTTCCGCAGACGGGGAGTGACTAGGGTATAAAAAGCTACAGGTCAAATACACTTGATAAATGTGCCACGAATACGAGGGACTGGGAGCGTGTTTGGTTCAGGTCCTTGCTGCCGAACGCCTGGCCTGGAGCTTCCCTGGGAGCAGCCTGGTCTTTGTTTGGTTAGATTCATGAAAAATTTAGACCCAGTGCATGACCTGGATCGTCCAGGCAGCTGGTTAGACTTCCAGGCGTCCTATTCTGGTAGCCTGGATCATGGAAAGCAGCAGCATGGCGCCAATACAGCACTTTGCAGATGGGTTACAGGCCAGTATGTCAGCATATATATTTTAAGTAAGGGGTTTATATTCTACTTAAGCCCTTAAAATCCAGGGTTGAAAAAACACTAGCATAGGCAGTGTGAGTTCAGTTACAGGTGACAACCCTATTAAATCTTGAAAAATATGACGAGTATGAGAATGTGAGGTTGCTCAAGCCACTTCAAACAGGTCCCAAATATACAAACTATTAAAAATTTATTGTCTGAGCAAAGAATAATAGCCACATTTTACGCTTAAGAATGTGTTCCTCCCTAAACTACAGAGAAAATATACCTTCAATCATTCACTGAACAATTTCTTATCTAATTCATAGGCATGCATAAGTATGGTAGGTATGTCAAGAACATAACACACACCCGAGAACACTTCACACAAACCCTTAAAAGCAAAACACGAGAACACTTGTAATTAATCCATAGCCTAACTAACACAACCATGCAATGCCAGTGATAAATGAAGCCAATGACATGTATGGCAAGCCTCCATTTAAATGAGCATCTTATACAGGCAGGGTAAAGTAAACACAGCAGTCACGTCTGGAATCATCAGTGCACTACCACCAGCTTATGCAGTAGGCAATTCATAAATCCACGACCCCTGTTATCATGACAATTAAGTACTCTGGAAACAAATCACACATCTAACTTTGACAGAAACAAGCCAAGAATTCTACGCCCTGTGTGTTAGGGAACCCATGAAAGAGCAAATCATACAGGTACAGGCTGTATACAAAAGAAAAATAGGGCAATTTGAGGATTTGCCCCACCTTTCCTTGCACTTTGAGGATCTGCCCTCGATTCTGTTGTAACTTAGGATTTGCCACTACTTTCTCAAAAACTTGATGATTTGCCCTTTATGCCTGGTTTGAGATTACACTACAAAACGGATGACCAATATACCCTCTCTCCAAAACCAACTCAAAGTTCATCCGGCAGCCCACTCCTCGTACTATTGTGTTGCTTTCCTCTCTTTATGCTCCGATGCCGTCGTTGACGTTGCCGCTCCTCTCTCCACATGCTCTCCTACCCACGAGTAGATGCTTCTGCTCTTCTCATCACCACCACCTCCATCATCTACAACGGCATGTGCTCGAGGGGCAACTCCGGCATTCGTCCATGGGCGAGATGCTCGGGCAAGGCGCATCACTTGTAGTTGTAGAGCCGTGAGCTCTCCTCGCAAGGTATCTCACCTCCCTGCGTTAGTCTCCCATGAGGCCATGACATCGCGCACCCCATTGTCCTTCACGAGTGCCAACAGCCGCGCGTGCATCTCCACAGCCGCGGTCACCGTGGCGCGGACACGATGTCCAAGTCGCCATTAGTGAGCAATCGCAGAGTGGCGCTCAGGGGCGCGTCACGAACGCCATGTCGCGCGGCCTCCTTCTACTCATGCGCGCCGCGGTTGCTTGTAGTCGTGGCACCGGTCCTTGCGGCGACGTCTGGCATGTACCCCATGTCGGCCATGCTGCTCGCCGTGGTTGTGTGCGTGGCCACCGTCAGCCTCGTGCGGTGTCGTCCAGCGCAGTGATAGATGAGGGCCTGCTCGGCGCCTCAACAAGTACGCCAGCCAGACAGGTTGCTGTAGGTCGAGCCCGGCCGCTATGGCCGCCACGCACAGGGCCGCCTCGCCGACTGTGGTCGCTTGGCTGCAGGTTGATCTCGGCCGCTGCGGCTGCCGCGTGCAGCACCGTCTGCCGACCGCGGTCTCCGACACCGCCGCGCCGTCCGCCACAAAGCCTCAACATCGACGGCTGCAGGTCAAGCCAGTCGTTGTGGCCGCTGCGAGCACAAACGCCGGCAGCCTGGCACCCGTCGCGCTGTCCTCTCAGGGGCTGGGCTAAGGTCATCTTGATTGCAGGGGTATTTTAGACATTTTATAGTGGGCTCCCCTCATCAGGGGCAATTCATCAAACTGTAGGCAAAGGTGTGGCAAATCCTAAGTTACAACGAAAACGAGGGCAAATCCTCAACGTGCAAGGAAACATGGGGCAAATCCTCAAATTCCCCAGAAAAATACGGGAAACCAAGTGCCATGTCCAAGTGACCTCTAAGGCTCTAACAAGACATTTCCAGGAATACCTTTTGTGTTGCATCAATCATAACAGTTGCCTTCAAACCCCAGGTCATAACAGCAAAACCTATATGAACTTGTAATTCAAACTAACTGAATCCAGAATCCGAAATTCATTACAAGAAGAGAAGTAGACAACTAATCATTCACCAACCAGAGACAGCCAATTGTCCCAGAGCACCAGGAGACCGAAGTTGAGTAGTAAATCGTGCAAATCCTAGATCCAGGGCGGATGCATCGAAGCATCGAACAGCAGCCCGAGGCGATGAACTCGCAGTCGTCCCATCTAGTCGATCCGCCGTCTAAGGCCTAATTGACCGAGTCATCACTGCACCCACGCGCACGCGCAATAGACCAACTAACCCAACGAATCCCTTTTAGTAACCACGAGGGAGGAGAACTTAAGCGGTGAAGGCGGAGAGCTCACCGGCGAGAACGTCGGGGTCGCTGGAGAGGTAACCCTTGGGGCGGGAGGGCAGGAGGAGGAACAGCGCCGGGACGAGGACCCCGACAGCGAGCGCGAGCACGAAGACGCACCGGAACGAGACGGAGCGGCCGACCGCGCCGGCGAAGCCGCAGCCCCACCCTCCTCCTCCGCCGCCGCCGCCGGCGATCGCGAGGCCTCCCGCGCCGCCGAGCTCGACATCGACGGGCTTCCCCATTCCGAGCGCATCTGACTCCGCCCCCACGACCCCCAGCTCCCCGCCGCCGCCGCAGCCACACGCGGGCGCGCGTGGAGGCCGCCGGCGTCGCCTGGACGACTGGACGCGCCGCGCTTCTACCTCCCGCCGGCGAGACTGTCGGTTAAGTAGGTTTTTTTTTCCTCCCTCTCTCCACCTCGTCTCCCCTCTTGGATTTATCCCCTTGTTTTGTGCTTGAGGTGGGTACCAAGTATGCGGATGGATTTTGGTGGGGAGGTTTCTCTTTTTTTTTGCTTTGCTCAGTGCCCGAACCATGTGCTATTTTTTTGCCAACATATACATTCGTGTTAGGGTACGATATTTCTTTTTTGAGCTGTGAGTAGGAGTATATTTTATTGCGACCATTTCGTTTGGGCATCGCCGTCAGTGACGCTGCCTAAGAGCATGGTTAATAGTATAGCCAACTGCGGGCTATAAGCCAGTGCCATGTCATCTACTCTCTTCGTTCCTAAATACTTGTCTTTCTAGTCATTTCAACAAGTGACTACATACGAAGCAAAGTGAGTGAATCTACACTTCAAAATATGTCTACATACATCCGTATATAGTAGTCATTTGAAATGTCTAGAAAGACAAATATTTAGGAACGGAGAGAGTACAACCCATCTTATAGCCAACATGTATAATAGTAGATCAAAAGAGTGTACTACTTTTTCATTATGTGACCCACCTTTTATTCTCACAAACTGCCTAGGAGCACGTGCTAGAGCTGGCTCTTCACGAAGAGCCCGCTTACCTTCTCTCTCCTCTTCTCTTTCCTCCAACTAAGCAAAAATATACTAGTTTATTTCATATAGCCTGGTGACTCGTCTCTATTATACTTGCTCTAACGCTCTGGCTGCGAGGCCAAATCCCACCTTGCTTTCCCGACCAACCGGGCATGTGAGGACATGCGGCGGGCTACCTCACTTGCCATTTCTTTTTTCTTGCCTCTCGTCATCTTCGTCACAGGTCACTTGTCAACTGGGACGCACACCTGTGCAGACACCGAGTGCGCTTTTGTTTAGTGACTGCACCGTCTTTGCGTGTTTTGTGCAGCGTCCGTGTCATTAGAGCATGGATAATAGTATAATCAGCCGCCGGCTATAAACCAGTGCCATGTCATCTATAGCTCATCTTATAGTCAACATGTACAATAATAGATCAAAAGAGTATACTACTTTTTTATTATGTGACCCACCTTTCATTCTCATAAAGTGCCTAGGAGCACGTGCTAGAGCTGGCTCTTCATGAAGAGCCCGCTTACCTTCTCTCTCCTCTTCTTTTTCCTCCAACTAAGCAAAAATATACTAATTTATTCCTTATAGCTCGCTGACTCAGCTCTATTGTACTTGCTCTTAGGTGGCCGCGATAGACTGGCTTTGGCTGGCCCCAGTCAGTTGGTTGGGGGGTTCACCAGAGAATTCCTACTCTTGTTTGTATTATTACACGTACCGCGTGATGTGGCGCAATGCATGACAGGTGTAGTAAGCAATAGTATTCCTTCAATTTCATACTTGATTATAGCTATTCGCGATGCATTGTTTAATATTTTTTATACATGCCACAGAAAATGTCCTTTTTCGCGGAAATTTTGTATGCGAACATAAGATGTCCGGATGTAGACGCGGGATTTTTTTCTCGAATTTTTTTAACAGTTTGAAATGTGTATTTTATACATATTTCATAATAGATGTATCCACACCTAGAGCCAAACCGCCACTCTCTGTAAAGATTTTTTAAAAACATTTAGGCCTACTTTGGTTTGCAGAAATATTACAGGATCCCTCGCAAAAAAAGTATTTTAATAAAATTTTCTTTCAACTGCTTCAGTTTGTACGAACGGATTCTCATTTTCCTATCATAGGAATAAGTCCTTCACATTTCAAAGAAAAATATATATTGTATTTGTTGGGGAACGCAATAATTTCAAAAAAATTCCTACGATCACGTAAGATCTATCTATGTGATGCATAGCAACGAGAGAGGATAGTGTGTCCACGTACCCTCGTAGACCGAAAGCGGAAGCGTTAAGTAACGCGGTTGATGTAGTCCAACGTCTTCGCGATCCAACCGATCAAGCACCGAACGCACGACACCTCTGCGATCTGCACACGTTCAGCTCGGTGACGTCCCTCGAACTTTAGATTCAGCTGAGGCCAAGGGAGAGTTCCGTCAGCACGACGGCGTGGTGACGGTGATGATGAAGTTACCGGCGCAGGACTTCTCCTAAGCACTACGACGATATGACCGAGGTGAAAAACTGTGAAGAGGGCACCGCACACGGCTAAAGATCAACTTGTGTGTCTATGGGGTGCCCCCTCCCCCCGTATATAAAGGAGGGAGGGAGGAGGAGGCCGGACAAGGGAGGAGGCGCGCCATGGGGGGGGGCAATCCTACTCCAAGTAGGAATCAACCCCCCGTTTCCTATTCCAACAAGGAGAAGGGGGAAGGAGGGGGAGGAGGGAAGGAAAGGGGGGCCGCCCCCCTAGTTTAATTCGGTTTGGGCTAGGGGGGCGCGCGCCTAACCTTGGCCCGCCTCCTCTCTTCCACCACTTGGCCCATGAGGCCCATTAACCATCGGGGGGGGGGGGGTCGGTAACCCCCCGGTACTCCGGAAAATACCCAATACACCTCGGAACTATTCCGGTGTCCGAATATAGTCTTCCAATATATCAATCTTTATGTCTCGACCATTTCGAGACTCCTCGTCATGTTCGTGATCTCATTTGGGACTCCGAACTGAAGGAAATATGCCCTAGAGGCAATAATAAAGTTATTATTTATTTCCTTATTTCATGATAAATGTTTATTATTCATGCTAGAATTGTATTAACCGGAAACATGATACATGTGTGAATACATAGACAAACATATAGTCACTAGTATGCCTCTACTTGACTAGCTCATTAATCAAAGATGGTTATGTTTCCTAACCATAGACATGTGTTGTCATTTGATTAATGGGATCACATCATTAGGAGAATGATGTGATTGACATGACCCATTCCGTTAGCCTAGCACTTGATCGTTTAGTATATTGCTATTGCTTTCTTCATGACTTATACATGTTCCTGTAACTATGAGATTATGCAACTCCCGTTTACCGGAGGAACACTTTGGGTGCTAGCAAACGTCACAACGTAACTGGATGATTATAAAGGAGTACTACAGGTGTCTCCGAAGGTACATGTTGAGTTGGCGTATTTCGAGATTAGGTTTTGTCATTCCGATTGTCGGAGAGGTATCTCTGGGAATGCACATCACTATAAGCCTTGCAAGCAATGTGACCAATGAGTTGGTTACGGGATGATGCATTACATAACGAGTAAAGAGACTTGCCAGTAACGAGATTGAACTAGGTATTGGATACCGACGATCGAATCTCGGGCAAGTAACATACCGATGACAAAGGGAACAACGTATGTTGTTATGCGGTTTGACCGATAAAGATCTTCGTAGAATATGTGGGAGCCAATATGATCATCCAGGTTCCGCTATTGGTTATTGACCGGAGACGTGTCTCGGTCATGTCTACATAGTTCTCGAACCCGTAGGGTCCGCGCGCTTAAGGTTTCGATGACAGTTATATTATGAGTTTATGAGTTTTGATGTACCGAAGGAGTTCGGAGTTCCGGATGAGATCGGGGACATGACGAGGAGTCTCGAAATGGTCGAGACGTAAAGATCAATATATTGGACGATTATATTCAGAGTTCGGAAAGGTTCCGAGTCATTCGGGTATTTTTTGGAGTACCGAAGAGTTACGGGAATTTGCCAGGGAGTATATGGGCCTTATTGGGCCATACGGGAATAGAGGAGAGAGGCCAAAAGGAAGGAGGCCTGCGCCCCCCTTCTGGTCCGAATTGGACAAGGGAAGCAGCCCCCTTTTCCTTCTCCCTCTCCTCCTCTTTCCTTCTCCCCTACTCCAACAAGGAAAGGAGGAGTCCTACTCCCGGTGGGAGTAGGACTCCCCCCTTGGCGCGCCTCCTCCCTAGGCCGGCCGCCTCCCTCCTTGCTCCTTTATATACGGGGGCAGGGGGGCACGCCATGGAAACACAAGTTGATCTACGGATCGTTCCTTAGCCGTGTGCGGTGCCCCCCTCCACCATATTCCACCTCGGTCATATCATCGCGGAGTTTAGGCGAAGCCCTGTGCCGGTAGAACATCATCATCATCACCACGCCGTCGTGCTGACGGAACTCATCCCCGAAGCTTTGCTGGATCGGAGCCCAGGGATCGTCATCGAGCTGAACGTGTGCTGAACTCGGAGGTGCCGTACGTTCGGTGCTTGGATCGGTCGGATCGTGAAGACGTACGACTACATCAACCGCGTTGTGCTAACGCTTCCGCTTACGGTCTACGAGGGTACGTGGACAACACTCTCCCCTCTCGTTGCTATGCCATCACCATGATCTTGCGTGTGCGTAGGAATTTTTTTGAAATTACTACGTTCCGCAACAGTGGCATCCGAGCCAGGTTTTATGCGTAGATGTCATATGCACGAGTAGAACACAAGTGAGTTGTGGGCGATACAAGTCATACTGCTTACCAGCATGTCATACTTTGGTTCGGCGGTATTGTGAGATGAAGCGGCCCGGACCGACATTACGCGTACGCTTACGCGAGACTGGTTTCACCGTTACGAGCACTCGTGCTTAAAGGTGGTTGGCGGGTGTCTGTCTCTTTCACTTTAGCTGAATCGAGTGTGGCTACGCCCGGTCCTTGCGAAGGTTAAAACAACACTAACTTGACGAACTATCGTTGTGGTTTTGATGCGTAGGTAAGAACGATTCTTGCTCAGCCCGTAGCAGCCACGTAAAACTTGCAACAACAAAGTAGAGAACGTCTAATTTGTTTTTGCAGGGCATGTTGTGATGTGAGATGGTCAAGACATGATGAGATATAAGTTGTTGTATGAGATGATCATGTTTTGTTGAAGTTATCGGCAACTGGCAGAAGCTCTATGGTTGTCTCTTTGTTGCATAAGATGCAAGTGCCAAATAATTGCTTTACTTTATCGCTATGCGATAGCAATAGTTGCAAGAGCAATAGTTGGCGAGACGACCATGTGATGACACATTGATATAGATCAAGATGATGAAGATCATGGTGTCATGCCGGTGACATAGAGATCATGACAGTACTTTGGAGATGGAGATCAAAGGCGCAAGATGATCATGGCCATATCATGTCACATATTTTGATTGCATATGATGTTTATCTGTTATACATCTTATTCTATTTTGTTTGACGGTAGCATTATAAGATGATCTCTCACTAATTATCAAGAAGTGTTCTCTCTGAGTATGCACCGTTGCCAAAGTTCGTCGTGCCCAGACACCACGTGATGATCGGGTGTGATAAGCTCTACGTCCATCTACAACGGGTGCAAGCCAGTTTTGCACACGCGGAATACTCAGGTTAAACTTGACGAGCCTAGCATATGCAGATATGGCCTCGGAACACGGAGACCGAAAGGTCGAGCGTGAATCATATAGTAGATATGATCAACATAATGATGTTCACCATTGAAAGCTACTCCATTTCACGTGATGGTCGGTTATGGTTTAGTTGATTTGGATCACGTGATCACTTAGAGGATTAGAGGGATGTCTTTCTAAGTGGGAGTTCTTAAGTAATATGATTAATTGAACTTAAATTTATCATGAACTTAGTCCTGGTAGTATTTTGCAAATTATGTTGCAGATCAATAGCTTGCGTTGTTGCTCTCATATGTTTATTTTGATATGTTCCTAAAGAAAATTGTGTTGAAAAATATTAGTAGCAATGATGCGGATTGGATCCGTGATCTGAGGTTTATCCTCATTGCTGCGCAGAAGAATTATGTCCTTGATGCACCGCTAGGTGACAAACCTATTGCAGGAGCAGATGCAGACGTTATGAACGTTTGGCTAGCTCAATATGATGACTACTTGATAGTTTAGTGCACCATGCTTAACGGCTTAGAATCGGGACTTCAAAGATGTTTTGAACGTCATGGACCATATGAGATGTTCCAGGAGTTAAAGTTAATATTTCAAGCAAATACCCGAGTTGAGAGATATGAAGTCTCCAACAAGTTCTATGGCTAAAAGATGGAGGAGAATCGCTCAACTAGTGAGCATGTGCTCAGATTGTCTGGGTACTTCAATTACTTGAATCAAGTGGGAGTTAATCTTCCAGATAAGATAGTGATTGACAGAATTCTCTAGTCACCATCACTAAGTTACTAGAACTTCGTGATGAACTATAGTATGCAAGGGATGAAGAAAACAATTCCCAAGCTCTTCGCGATGCAAAAATCGGCGAAGGTAGAAATCAAAGAAAAACATCAAAGTGTTGATGGTGGACAAGATCACTAGTTTCAAGAAAAAGGGCAAAGTAAAGAAGGGGAACTTCAAGAAGAACAGCAAGCAAGTTGCTGCTCAAGTGAAGAAGCCCAAGTCTGGACCTAAGCCTAAGACTAAGTGATTCTACTACAAAGGTACTGGTCACTGGAAGTGGAACTACCCCAAGTATTTGGCGGATAAGAAGGATGGCAAAGTGAACATAGGTATATTTGATATACATGCTATTGATGTGTACTTTACTAGTGTTTATAGCAACCCCTTGGTATTTGATACTAGTTCAGTTGCTAAGAGTATTAACTCGAAACGGGAGTTGCAGAATAAACAGAAACTAGTTGAGGGTGAGGTGACGATGAATGTTGGAAGTAGTTCCAAGATTGATATGATCATCATCGCACACTCCCTATACTTTCGGGATTAGTGTTGAACCTAAATAAATGTTATTTGGCGTTTGCGTTGAGCATGAATACGATTTGATCATGTTTATTGCAATACAGTTATTCATGTAAGTTAGAGAATAATTATTGTTTTGTTTACATGAATAAAACCTTCTATGGTCATACACCCAATGAAAATGGTTTGTTGGATCTCGATCGTGTGATACACATATTCATAATATTGAAACCAAAAGATGTAAAGTTAATAATGATAGTGCAACTTATTTGTGGCACTGCCGTTTAGGTCATATTGGTGTAAAGCACATGAAGAAACTCCATAAAAGATGGATTTTCGGAATCACTTGGTTATGAATCATTTGATGCTTGCGAACCGTGCCTTTTGGGCAAGATGACTAAAACTCCGTTCTCCGGAACAATGGAACAAGCTACTGACTTATTGAGAATAATACATACCGATGTATGCGATCCAATGAGTGTTGATGCTCGTGGCAAGTATCATTATTTTCTGACCTTCACAAGATGATTTGAGCAGATATGGGTATATCTACTTGATGAAACATAAGTCTGAAATAGTTGAAAGGTTCAAAGAATTTCAGAGTGAAGTGGAAAAATCATCATAACAAGAAAATAAAGTTTCTGCGATCTGATCGCGGAGACAAATATTTGAGTTACGAGTTTGGTCTTCAATTAAAACAATGTGGAATAGTTTCACAGCTCACGCCACCTGGAACACCACAACGTTACGGTGTGTCCGAACATCGTAACCGCACTTTATTGGATATGGTGCGATCTATGATGTCTCTTACCGATTTACCGCTATCATTTTGGGGTTATGCATTAGAGACAGCTGCATTCACTTTAAATTGGGCACCATCAAAATCCATTGAGATGACACCTTATGAACTGTGGTTTGGCAAGAAACCAAAGTTGTCGTTTCTTAAAGTTTGGAGTTGCGATGCTTATATGAAAAAGTTTCAACCTGATAAGCTCGAACCCAAATCGGAGATGTGCGTCTTCATAGAATACCCAAAGGAAACTGTTGGGTACTCCTTCTATCACAAATCCAAAGTCAAAACATTCGTTGCTAAGAATGGATCCTTTCTAGAGAAGGAGTTTCTCTCGAAAGAAGTGAGTGGGAGGAAAGTAGAACTTGATAAGGTAATTGTACCTTCTCCTGAATTGGAAAATAGTTCATCACTGAAAACAGTTCCAGTGATTCCTACACCAATTAGTGAGGAAGTTAATGATGATGATCATGAAACTTCAGATTAAGTTACTACAGAACCTCGTAGGTCTTCCAGAGTAAGATCCGCACCAGAGTGGTACGGTAATCCTGTTCTGGAAGTCATGTTACTAGACCATGATGAACCTACGAACTACGAGGAAGCGATGATGAGCCCAGATTCCGCAAAATGGCTAGAGGCCATGAAATCTGAGATGGGATCCATGTATGAGAACAAAGTATGGACTTTGGTTGACTTGCCCGATGATCGGCGGGCCATTGAGAACAAATGGATCTTTAAGAAGAAGACTGACGCTGATGGTAATGTAACTGTCTATAAAGCTCGACTTGTCGCAAAAGGTTTTCGACAAGTTCAAGGGGTTGACTACGATGAGACTTTCTCACCTGTAGCGATGCTTAAGTCTGTCCGAATCATGTTAGCCATTGCTGCATTTCATGATTATGAAATCTGGCAAATGGATGTCAAAACTGCATTCTTGAATGGATTTCTAGAAGAAGAGTTGTATATGATGCAGCCAGAAGGTTTTGTTGATCCAAAAGGTGCTAACAAAGTATGCAATCTCCAGCGATCCATTTATGGACTGGTGCAAGCATCTCGGAGTTGGAATAAACGCTTTGACAGTGTGATCAAAGCATATGTTTTTATACGGACTTTTGGAAAGACCTGTATTTACAAGAAAGTGAGTGGGAGCACTACAACATTTCTGATAAGTATATGTGAATGACATATTGTTGATCGGAAATAATGTAGAATTATTCTGCAAAGCATAAAGGAGTGTTTGAAAGGAGTTTTTCAAAGAAAGACCTCAGTGAAGCTGCTTACATATTAAGCATCAAGATCTATTGAGATAGATCAAGACGCTTGATAAGATTTTTCAATGAGTACATACCTTGATAAAATTTTGAAATAGTTCAAAATGGAACAGTCAAAGAAAGAGTTCTTGCCTGTGCTGCAAGGTGTGAAATTGAGTAAGACTCAAATCCCGACCACGGCAGCAAATAGAAAGAGAATGAAAGTCATTCCCAATGCATCAGTCATGGGTTCTATAAAAGTATGCCATGCTATGGACCAGAACTATTGTATACTCTGCCCTGGTTTGGCAAGGGAGTAGAATAGTGATCTAAGAGTAGATCACTGGACATTGGTCAAAATTATCCTTAGTGGAATAAGGAGATGTTTCTCGATTATGGAGGTGATAAAAGAGTTCGTTGTAAAAGTTATATCGATGCAAACTTTTACATTGATCCAGATGACTCTAAGTCTCAATTTGGATGCATATTGAAAGTGGGAGCAATTAGCTAGAGTAGCTCCGTGCATAGCATTGTAGACATAGAATATTTGCAAAATACATACGGCTCTGGATGTGACAGACCCGTTGACTAGGCTTCTCTCACGAGCAAAACATGATCACACCTTAGTACTCTTTGGGTGTTAGCCACATAGCTATGTGAACTAGATTATTGACTCTAGTAAACCCTTTGGGCGTTGATCACATGACGATGTGAACTATGGGTATTAATCACATGCAGATGTGAATATTGGTGTTAAATCACATAGCGATGTGAACTAGATTACTGACTCTAGTGCAAGTGGGAGACTGAAGGAAATATGCCCTAGAGGCAATAATAAAGTTATTATTTATTTCCTTATTTCATGATAAATGTTTATTATTCATGCTAGAATTGTATTAACCGGAAACATGATACATGTGTGAATACATAGACAAACATATAGTCACTAGTATGCCTCTACTTGACTAGCTCATTAATCAAAGATGGTTATGTTTCCTAACCATAGACATGTGTTGTCATTTGATTAATGGGATCACATCATTAGGAGAATGATGTGATTGACATGACCCATTCCGTTAGCCTAGCACTTGATCGTTTAGTATATTGCTATTGCTTTCTTCATGACTTATACATGTTCCTGTAACTATGAGATTATGCAACTCCCGTTTACCGGAGGAACACTTTGGGTGCTACCAAACATCACAACATAACTGGGTGATTATAAAGGAGTACTACAGGTGTCTCCGAAGGTACATGTTGAGTTGGCGTATTTCGAGATTAGGTTTTGTCACTCCGATTGTCGGAGAGGTATCTCTGGGCCCTCTCGGTAATGCACATCACTATAAGCCTTGCAAGCAATGTGACCAATGAGTTGGTTACGGGATGATGCATTACGTAACGAGTAAAGAGACTTGTCGGTAATGAGATTGAACTAGGTATTGGATACCGACGATCAAATATCGGGTAAGTAACATACCGATGACAAAGGGAACAACGTATGTTGTTATGCGGTTTGACCGATAAAGATCTTCGTAGAATATGTGGGAGCCAATATGAGCATCCAGGTTCCGCTATTGGTTATTGACCGGAGACGTGTCTTGGTCATGTCTACATAGTTCTCGAACCCGTAGGGTCCGCACGCTTAAGGTTTCGATGACAGTTATATTATGAGTTTATGAGTTTTGATGTACCGAAGGAGTTTGGAGTCCCGGATGAGATCGGGGACATGACGAGGAGTCTCGAAATGGTCGAGACATAAATATCGATATATTGGACGACTATATTCGGATTCGGAAAGGTTCCGAGTCATTCGGGTATTTTTCGGAGTACCGAAGAGTTACGGGAATTCGCCGGGGAGTATATGGGCCTTATTGGGCCATACGGGAATAGAGGAGAGAGGCCAAAAGGAAGGAGGCCTGTGCCCCCCTTCTGGTCCGAATTGGACAAGGGAAGCATCCCCCTTTTCCTTCTCCCTCTCCTCCTCTTTCCTTCTCCCCTACTCCAACAAGGAAAGGAGGAGTCCTACTCCCGGTGGGAGTAGGACTCCCCCCTTGGCGCGCCTCCTCCCTAGGCCGGCCGCCTCCCCCTTGCTCCTTTATATATGGGGGCAGGGGGGCACCCCATGGAAACACAAGTTGATCTATGGATCGTTCCTTAGCCGTGTGCGGTGCCCCCCTCCACCATATTCCACCTCGGTCATATCGTCGCGGAGTTTAGGCGAAGCCCTGTGCTGTAGAACATCATCATCGTCACCATGCCGTCGTGCTGACGGAACTCATCCCCGAAGCTTTGCTGGATCGGAGCCCGGGGATCATCATCGAGCTGAACGTGTGCTGAACTCGGAGGTGCCGTACGTTCGGTGCTTGGATCGGTCGGATTGTGAAGACGTACGACTACATCAACCGTGTTGTGCTAACGCTTCCGCTTACGGTCTACGAGGGTACGTGGACAACACTCTCCCCTCTCCTTGCTATGCCATCACCATGATCTTGCGCGTGCGTAGGAATTTTTTTTGAAATTACTACGTTCCCCAACACGAACAACCTTCAGTACATCAAGTCACATAAACTCATAATACCAATCGTCATCGAACGTTAAGCGTGCGGACCCTACGGGTTCGAGAACTATGTAGACATGACCGAGACACATCTCTGGTCAATAACCAATAGCCGAACCTAGATGCTCATATTGGTTCCTACATATTCTACGAAGATCTTTATCGGTCAAACCGCATAACAACATACGTTGTTCCCTTTGTCATCGGTATGTTATTTGCCCGAGATTCGATCGTCGGTATCATGATACTTAGTTCAATCTCGTTACCGGCAAGTCTCTTTACTCGTTCCGTAATACTTCATCCTGCAACTAACTCATTAGTCGCAATGCTTGCAAGGCTTATAGTGATGAGTATTATCGAGAGGGCCCAGAGATACCTCTCTGAAACACGGAGTGACAAATCCTAATCTCGATATATGCCAACCCAACAAAAACCTGCGGAGACACCTGTAGAGCACCTTTGCACCCAATTACATTGTGACGTTTGGTAGCACACAAAGTGTTCCTCCGGTATTCGGGAGTTGCATAATCTCATAGTCTGAGGAACATGTATAAGTCATGAAGAGAGCAGTAGCAATGAAACTGACACGATCATAATGCTAAGCTAATGGATGGGTCATGTCCATCACATCATTCTCCTAATGATGTGATCCCATTCATCAAATGACAACACATGTCTATGGTTAGGAAACATAACCATCTTTGATTAACGAGCTAGTCAAATAGAGGCATACTAGGGACTATAAGTTTTGTCTATGTATTCACACATGTACTAAGTTTCAAGTTAATACAATTCTAGCATGAATAATAAACATTTATCAAGAATTAAGGAAATAAATAATAACTTTATTATTGCCTCTAGGGCATATTTCCTTCACATAAGGCGTCGTCTCAACGGATTTTGATGGTGCCCTATTTAAAGTGAATGCAACAGTCTCTAAAGCATAACCTCAAAACGACAGCGGTAAATCAGTAAGAGACATCATAGATCGCACCATATCCAATAAAGTACGATTACAACGTTCGAACACACCATTTAGCTGTGTTGTTCCAGGTGGCGTATTGTGAAACTATCCCATGTTGTTTGAAATGAAGACCAAACTCGTCACTCAAATATTCTCCTCCACGATCAGATCGTAGAAACTTTATTTTATTGTTACAATGATTTTCCACTTCACTATGAAATTCTTTGAACTTTTCAAATGTTTCAGACTTATGTTTCATTAAGTAGATATAACCATATCTGCTCAAATCATCTACGAAGGTAAGAAAATAACGATACCCACCACGAGCCTCAGTACTCATTGGACCGCATACATCGGTATGTATTATTTCCAATAAGTCAGTAGCTCGTTCCATTGTTCCGAAGAACGGAGTTTTAGTCATCTTTCCCATGAGGCACGGTTCGCAAGCACCAAGTGATTCGTAATCAAGTGATTCCAAAAGTCCATCAGCATGGAGTTTCTTCATGCGCTTTACACCGATATGACCCAAACGGTAGTGCCACAAATAAGTTGCACTATCATTATCAACTTTGCATCTTTTGGCTTCAATATTATGAATATGTGTTTCATCACTATCGAGATTCAACAAAAATAGACCACTTTTCAAGGGTGCATGACCATAAAAGGTATTACTCATATAAATAGAACAACCATTATTCTCTGATTTAAATGAATAACCATCTCGCATCAAACAAGATCCATATATAATGTTCATGCTCAACGCTGGCACCAAATAACAATTATTCAGGTCTAAAACTAATCTCGATGGTAGATGTAGAGGTAGCGTGCCAACGGCGATCACATCGACCTTGGAACTATTTCCCACGCGCATCGTCACCTCGTCCTTAGCCAATCTTCATTTAATCCGTAGCCCCTGTTTCGAGTTGCAAATATGAGCTACAGAACCAGTATCAAATACCCAGGCGCTACTATGAGCTTTAGTAAGGTACACATCAATAACATGTATATCAAATATACCTTTCACTTTGCCATACTTCTTATCCACCAAATACTTGGGGCACTTCCGCTTCCAGTGACCAGTCCCTTTGCAGTAGAAGCACTCAGTTTCAGGCTTAGGTCCAGACTTGGGTTTATTCTCTTGAGCAGCAACCTTTTTGCCGTTCTTCTTGAAGTCCCCCTTCTTCCCTTTGCCCTTTTTCTTGAAACTAGTGGTCTTGTTGACAATCAACACTTGATGCTCCTTCTTGATTTCTACCTCCACAGCCTTTAGCATCGCAAAGAGCTCGGGAATAGTCTTGTTCATCCCTTGCATATTATAGTTCATCACGAAGCCTTTATAGCTTGGTGACAGTGATTGAAGAACTTTGTCAATGACACTATCATGAGGAAGATTAACTCCCAGCTGAATCAAGTGGTTATGGTACCCAGACATTCTGAGTATGTGTTCACTGACATAACTATTCTCCTCCATTTTGCAGTTGTAGAACTTGTTGAAGACTTCATATCTCTCAACTCGGGCATTTGTTTGAAATATTAACTTCAACTCTTCGAACATCTCATATGCTCCATGACGTTCAAAACGTCTTTGAAGTCCCGATTCTAAGCCGTAAAACATGGCACACTGAACTATCAAGTAGTCATCAACACTCGTCTGCCAGGCATTCACAATGTCCGCAGTTGCTGACGCGGGTGGTACACCTAAAGGTGCTTCCAGGATGTAATTCTTCTGTGCAGCATTGAGGATAATCCTCAAGTCACGGACCCAGTCCGTGTAGTTGCTGCCATCATCTTTCAACTTAGCTTTCTCTAGGAACACATTAAAATTCAAAGGAACGGTAGCACGGGCCATTGATCTACAATAACATAGACATGCAAAATAACTATCAGGACTAAGTTCATGATAAATTAAAGTTCAATTAATCATATTACTTAAGAACTCACACTTAGATAGACATCCCTTTAGTCATCTAAATGATCATGTGATCCAAATCAACTAAACCATGTCTGATCATCACGTGAGATGGATTAGTTTTCAATGGTGAACATCACTATGTTGATCATATCTACTATATGATTCACGTTCGACCTTTCGGTCTCAGTGTTTTGAGGCAATATTTGCATATGCTAGGCTCGTCAAGTTTAACCCGAGTATGCTGCGTGTGCAAAACTGGCTTGCACCCATTGTATGTGAATGTAGAGCTTATCACACCCGATCATCACGTGGTGTATCGGCACGACGAACTGTAGCAATGGTGCATTGCATACTTAGGGAGAACACTTATACCTTGAAATTCAATAAGGGGTCATCTTATAATGCTACTACCGTACTAAGCAAAATAGGATGCATAAAAGATAAACATCACATGCAATCAAAATATGTGACATGATATGGCCATCATCATCTTGTGCTCATGATCTCCATCACCGAAGCATCGTCACGATCTCCATCGTCACCAGCGCGACACCTTGATCTTCATCATAGCATCATTGTCGTCTCGCCAACTATTGTTACTATGACTATCGCTACCGCTTAGTGATAAAGTAAAACAATTACATGGCGATTGCATTGCATGCAATAAAGTGACAACCATATGGCTCCTGCCAGTTGCCGATAACTTTGTTACAAAATATGATCATCTCATACAACAATTTATATCACATGATGCCTTGACCATATCACATCACAGCAAGCCCTGCAAAAACAAGTTAGCATCCTCTACTTTGTTGTTGCAAGTTTTACGTGGCTGCTACAGGCTTCTAGCAAGAACCGTTCTTACCTGCGCATCAAAACTACAACGATTTTTCGTCAAGTGTGCTCTTTTAACCTTCAACAAGGACCGACCGTAGTCAAATTCGATTCAATTAAAGTTGGAGAAACGGACACCTACCAGCCACCTATGTGCATAAGCACGTCAGTAGAACCAGTCTCATGAACGCGGTCATGTAATGTCGGCCTGGGCCGCTTCATCCAACAATACCGCCGAATCAAAGTAAGATGTTGGTGGTAAGCAGTATGACTATTATCGCCCACAACTCTTTGTGTTCTACTCGTGCATATAACATCTATGCATAGACCTAGCTTGGATGCCACTGCTGGGGAACGCAGTAATTTCAAAAAAATTCCTACGATCATGCAAGATCTATCTATGTGATGGATAGCAACGAGAGGGGAGAGTGTGTCCACGTACCCTCGTAGACCGAAAGCGGAAGCATTAAGTAACACGGTTCATGTGGTCGAACGTCTTCGCGATCCAACCGATCAAGTACTGAACACACGACACCTCCGCGATGTGCACACCTTTAGCTCGGTGATGTCCCTCGAACTCTAGATCCAGCTGAGGCTGAGCGAGAGTTCCGTCAGCACGACGGTGTGGTGACGGTGATTGTGAAGTTACCGGCGTAGGGCTTCGCATAAGCACTATGACGATATGACCGAGGTGGAAAACTGTGGAGGGGGGCACCGCACACGGCTAAAGATCAACTTGTGTGTCTATGGGGTGCCTCCGTATATAAAGAAGGGAGGGAGGAGGAGGCCGGCCAGGGGAGGAGGCGCCCCATGGGGGGGCAATCCTACTCCAAGTAGGAATCGCCCCCCCTTTCCTATTCCAACAAGGAGAAGGGGGAAGGAGGGGGAGGAGAGAAGGAAAGGGGGGCCGGCCCCCTAGTCCAATTCGGTTTGGGATAGGGGGGCACGCGCTACACCTTGGCATGCCTCCTCTCTTCCACCACTTGGCCCATGAGGCCCATTAACCCCCCGGTACTCCAGAAAATACCCGATACACCTCAAAACTATTCCGGTGTCCGAATATAGTCTTCCAATATATCAATCTTTATGTCTCGACCAATTCGAGACTCCTCGTCATGTCCGTGATCTCATTTGGGACTCCGAACAACCTTTGGTACATCAAATCACATAAACTCATAATACCAATCGTCATCGAACGTTAAGCGTGCGGACCCTACGGGTTCGAGAACTATATAGACATGACCGAGACACGTCTCTGGTCAATAACCAATAGCGGAACCTGGATGCTCATATTGGTTCCTACATATTCTACAAAGATCTTTATCGGTCAAACCGCATAACAACATACGTTGTTCCCTTTGTCATCGGTATGTTACTTGCCTGAGATTCGATCGTCAGTATCATCATACTTAGTTCAATCTCGTTACCGGCAAATCTATTTACTCGTTCCGTAATACTTCATCCTGCAACTAACTCATTAGTCACAATGCTTGCAAGGCTTATAGTGATGAGTATTACCGAGAGGGCCCAGAAATACCTCTCCGAAACACGGAGTGACAAATCCTAATCTCGATCTATGCCAACCCAACAAACACCTTCGTAGACACCTGTAGAGCACCTTTATAATCACCCAATTATGTTGTGACGTTTGGTAGCACACAAAGTGTTCCTCCGGTATTCGGGAGTTGCATAATCTCATAGTCCGAGGAACATGTATACGTCATGAAGATAGCAGTAGCAATGAAACTGTAACGATCATAATGCTAAGCTAATGAATGGGTCATGTCCATCACATCATTCTCCTAATGATGTGATCCCGTTCATCAAATGACAACACATGTCTATGGTTAGGAAACATAACCATCTTTGATTAACGAGCTAGTCTAGTAGAGGCATACTAGGGACAATATGTTTTGTCTATGTATTCGCACATGTACTAAGTTTCCGGTTAATACAATTCTAGCATGAATAATAAACATTTATCATGAAATAAGGAAATAAATAATAACTTTATTATTGCCTCTAGGGCATATTTCCTTCAGTATTAGCCTAGACTCAGTGGGGAAATTTCTATCCTTTCCAATAAAATGACATCACTTTTTATAGAAACTAGTAGAACACCCGTGCATTGTCACGGGCTTTTAAGAAAAATATGCTACTCACTTAGCTAAAATAATCGAGAACAATGCACATCTCAGCTAGCACTCATCTTTTTTCTTTATAATTAGCTAACACACATCATGCTATCTAACAAAATAATATGTTATTGACAACCTAAAAAATATTATTAAAGCCAGCCAGAAGTCGAATGTTCGAATGGTTAGGAGGGATGTGGTATCCATCCATGTGTCAGTGCATTATTATCTATATTTCTTTAAACTTTTATCAAGACATGGAACAATTTTCATTATTTTACGCTTTCTTAATTCAAATACAAACAGATCATAGAAGAAATAAGACAACACCCCTTGTGACAAATTTATTTTTATTGACAAAGGAATTCCCTCCAATTGTTAAAAAGATGAATATTTGGTTGACCTGGAAGGCAAAGGAGAATTTCATAACATGTATATTGTCCCTTGCTAGAAGGAAAAATATAATGAATATACTTGCCTCAAAATCAGAATGGATGATAGAATTACATAGAGCGGTTTGTACATATCAAAGATACAACTTCTATAAGGAAGTGTGTCAACGAATTCCCAAAGAAAATATAGCGCCCGATTCCGAGAAATGTAATAGCATACTAAATCCTATTTATGAATGCGTAGGAATCTGGATTCTTTATAAGAAATGGATAGAGCAAATGAGCACTGTCCAATGCAGGTTCTGCAGATTCTATTGTACATGTGTTTTTATACAAAATTGTCGGAAACACGGAAAGAAAATATGTTTGAGTAGGTAACAAAATTTGTTTTAGATGATGGTGACTTCCTAATATTGAAGCACATAACTGTACTCTACTGAATAGTGGGAGATGAATCGAAGGTACAAGAAAATAATGAAAAATAGGTTTTATTTCCATTACTCACAAACTACATGTACAATATTGAGAAGCTCCTCGTGAATCAAGCATACAACACTGATCATTGAAAAATCATACTCTCTTCTTGCTAGCCGGTGTTGAGAACACCTGTGTAGCAATTAGTACTGAAATGTTCTCCTTGATAGGTTCATGAAGAATGCCAGCAATGTGAATCTCATCCAGTATTTAGGCCTGAAAATTTCACCATTGGTACTCATGGGAATTAGTCAGTACTAAAAAGAATGATACATCTCTCGCAAGAAATTTCATATAACTACACTGCTGGTTCTTTGGTGTCAAAATTTCAGCATATATGTGAATATTAAATCGACCTCACATACCAAAAGAAATTAGAAAAAAACACTAAGGCTGCAGTGCGACTCCCGTGTCCTTGACAGTTTCCGTGCGCCTATCGCGTCCTCGCCGGTTGTGGTGCGACCCCCCCACATCATTAGTGGCGGCCGCGGTGCCCATGTCCACCTGCATCCATGTTTGGGTGGCACTGGAGCATGCGGCCAATACAAAAAAAAGACACATCCGTGACATTTTGGGCCGAACGAATTTTTTTCCTGTCATACTTATGACACTTCTATGACGATAATTGTGAAAAAACCCGGTATCATCATAGATGTGGTGGGATCCAACTTCTATGAAAAAAAATCATGACAGAAAATGGGCTTTTCGTCCTGGGCGGGCCGGAGATGCAGCTGCATGACATTCTTTGGCCGTCCATGATGGGAAAAACCATGGTAGAAGCGAGGGCGAGGAAAATATCGGGGAGTTCCCGGTTACGGTGGGTGGTCGGGGCTGAGCAATGCGCGTTTCTCTCGTACACGTACACATGTGTGTGCGAGGTGTTGGGCTCTAACTGAACCCGAGCAAGGCGTCGCCTAACTGAACCCGAGCGATTGCACTGCAGGCTACGCGTTACTGAACCCGAGCAATCGAGCGACCTTCGCTACTGCTGCTAACTGAAGCTAATCGATGCTGCCTCTGGATGAACAGTGAGTGTTGCTGGGGGGTTTGGATGAACAGTGAGCGTTGCTGGGGGGTTTGGATGAACAGTTCCTCGTGGTGTTGCCGCTGGATGAACAGGACCCTGATCGATCGAGTCGGTTGGGGCTGGATGAACAGGACCCCGTGGAGGGTTGGATGAACAGGATGATCCCGCGGTGGGCTGGTTGAACAGTAGCCCGTGGAGGGGTGGTTGAACAGGAGCCCGTGGAGAGGGCTGGTTGAACAGTAGCCGGTGGAGTAGCGCGCGGTGGAGGCTGGATGAACAGGAGCCCGTGGAGGAACAGTTGCAGGTGGAGGCTGGAGGAGGTCGATGGTGGATGAACAGTAGCCCGTGGAGGCTGGAGGAGGTCGAGGGTCGAGATGAACAGTATCCTGTGGAGTCCCGTTTTGCGGTACGCCACACCCCTCCCGATGAACAGGACCCCCGTTTCGACCGTAGCGCTCCAACACAAGTCCATTTCCTCCGTTTTGCGGTACGCCACACCCCTCCCGATCAACAGGACCACATTTAGACCGTAGGAGGTCCAACAGAAGTCTGTTTCCTCTGTTTTGTGGTACGCCAGATCCCTCCCGATGAACAGGATTCCGTTTCGAATCTGGTCGGTCGAAACAAAACCGTTTCCTCCGTCCTGCGGTATGCCAGGCCTCGTTTCCATCAGTTGTTCCGTCCAAGCCGGTCGGCTCCCACGCGTTCCGTTGCCTCCCTATGAACACGACGCATTCCGTTGCCTCCTCATGAACACGACGACGACGCAGTTTCTCTGTTCTGACCTAGCCATGTACACGATCCCTGGTGTCGGTGTACTAGAGTAGGGGTACCCTAGTATCCCGAACTTGTGCACGGGCAGTTGCAGCACCCCGCGGCAAGGCTTGCCGGGTGACCGCCAAGGTCCTCCGTGGTTCCTTTGGAGCCATTCAAGAACAAAGTATTTAAGCCAAGGAGACAAGGCCCCGGCAAGAGGAGCTTGCCGGGAAGGCCAACCAAGACATTGCAAGGAACTTGTCGCGACGAGCCACGCGTCCCGGCAAGGCCCGATGAGCGACAAGCTTCCGGACGCGACAAGACAACGGCCGCGGCAAGGCGCTTGCCACGGCAGGCTACCACTATGTACCCACGCTCCAGCACATCCACCAACGTGTCGCCTTGGGGTCTTTCCAGGCGCGCGTGGCAGGAGGCTGTGCAGCCAGCGGTGCGAGGTGGCGAGCAACGCTGACAAGATCGCCATCGTGGCAGGCGGTGGCGCCCCTGACGGTCCTTTTTGCACTATTTGGGCGACGCAGACAGGCATTCAATGCCCTTGTCCCCTGCCGTCAGGGTTAGGTAGGATGTACTGTGCAGGTAGCTGTACCAACCACCCCTCCTTTTCCATTTTTACCCTTGTCTATGTTGCCACCTGTCGGTGACCCCTTGAGCATATAAAAGGAGGCCCATGCGCAACGTAGATGGGGGTTCGTTCGGTTCGAAACCAGAAAACACTCACGCTCGGTCTCGTTAGCAGCTCGAGTGTACTGTAGCACTCAGCGCTCCTGAGCAAGAACTCAATACAATCAGACAAGCAGCAGTAGGAGTATTATCTCTCCGGAGAGCTCCGAAGCTGGGTAAACTGCTCGTGTGCTTCGCCTCGATCTGCTCTTCGTGCGATCTCCGCCCCCCGTCGAACCGAAAGGGGCCCGGTCCGTTGGCCCCATAGGTGTTCGTGGATCAGCTTCCCCGACATCTTTGGCGCGCCAGGTAGGGGCGGCGCCTGATTGTGTGAACCTGATCCGGTGTTCACACGAGCTAGATCTTCATCTTCTTCATCGACATGCCACCAAAGAAGAAGACTTCAGCGGTAGCTGCTCCGTCCACGTCGATCCCACCACCACCGGAGCAAACGAGTGGTGGGGCAGACGCCGACGGAAGAACGGACATCGACGAGGGAGCTCACGATGCTGCCAGGTCCAAGGACAAGGCTGCGCAGACCTTGGTGTCCGTGCATGTTCCGCGCCCATCTCAGGAGGCGCAGGACCGACAGCGTCATGGTATTCGCAGTACCATACGTTTGTTGGACCAAGATCGAGCTGGTGGATCTCGGGGTGCTCAAGACCAGCATGCATGCCAACATGCTGGCACGAGCGAGGCACGGTTGCCTGGACGGGATACTGCTCCTTCTAACATAGTTAGAAGTCCGAGCATATCCCGCTCCTCGCACCGTTCGCCACTGCCTCTCACCACTCCAGCAGAAGCTTTGGCGCGAGCTCAACTGCTCCTGGATTACCCTCCAACGGAAGACAAGATCGACCAATGGAGGGCCACCATTCAGAGTCTCATCGGCTTCGCCAACGGCGACACTCCGCGGCAGCCGAATACATCGCTGCCACGGCAAAACTACCAGGCGCGAGCCGATGGCGATGAAACCGGTGGGGGTGCAACCACCATGCACTCTCCACCCCGAAGGCCAAGATCACCGACTCGTCGGATCCACCTGGACAGCGACTCCACCGCATCATCAGATCCACGAGCTCGTCACGATCAGCGCCAAGTTCTTCATGAACGACAACAAGAAGACGCTCGTACTCGCATCGAGCGCCGAAGAGAAGCGCGACGTCAATCCGACAAGCGCGCTGGGCCCTCTGTTGACATGCATGCGCCAGGGGAACCAGGCGACTTGCCGTACGCGGTAGGTTGCCCTGCGTTCACTCGTGAGCTGCGGCAAGTCCAGTGGCCCAGCATGAAGAATTTCAAGCCAGATGTACCAGAGAAGTACGACGACAAGTCGCATCTGTTGGAGTTCCTCAGCATCTACACCATCGCGGTGCAAGCTGCCGGGGGATGGGACGACAAGATCCTTGCCAACTACTTCCCGCTGGTGCTCAAACCCAATGTCAGATCCTGGCTCATGCACTTGCCGGACAACTCCATATCCTCCTGGGCAGACCTATGCCATCAGTTTGTCGGCGCCTTTACAGGCGGCCACAAGCCTCATGGCCAAGAGAGCGATCTTCATCTGCTCGCCCAGAAGGAAGGAGAACCCCTGCGCAAGTACATTCGGAGATTCAGCCGTGTATAGCACAACATCCCAGATGTCCACCCTGCCGCAGTAATCAGTGCGTTCCATCAGAACGTGCGAAACCGCAGGATGTGGGAGGAGATGGAGATGTGCAAGATTAGAGACGTCAGTGAGCTATATGCCCTGGCCGACAAGTGTGCACGTGCTGAGGAAGGGAGGAAACTTCCCGAGGAGAATACAGGAGCAGGAGGATCTGATAGCGAGGAGACTGCCCCGACAAGGAAAAACCGGCGGCGGAACAACAGGAAGAAGAAAGGCAAAGAAGTGCTAGTCGTTGAGCAGTCCGGCAAGAAAGCCAAAGCTGGTAGCTCCGGCAAGGAGATTGCCGCGGGCACCAACCACCAGGCTGTGGCGGTCGCTGACAAGCAGGACGGCACCAACAATCAGTACTGCAAGATCACCGCACCAAGGGCCATGACCTCCAGAGCTGCAAGAAGGTCAAGCAGCTTGTCGAGCAACAAAAGGCTGAATACGAGTGACGCGACAAGGAGAAAGCCCAGGAAGGTGCTGGAGGAGCCAGCAAGAAACGTCCCGGCCGAGGAGGACGCCGTGGCAAGGCCAAGCAGCGGCAAGGAGACAGACCTCCCCGCGGCCGCGACAAGGATGAAGATGACGACGACGATGAAGATATGGATGATGACGAGACCGATGAGCAGGAGTTCCAAAAAGCCACAGAGGTCCTGTGCGTTGACGGCGGTGCTTGTCTGCATACTTCACATCGCCAGCTCAAGCAGTGGGTGCGGGAAGTCAATGCGGCAGAACCACCCATCGAGTCACGCAAGCCTCTGAAATGGTCCAGCACGCCTATCATCTTTGATATTGAGGACCATCCTGATCGCATAACTGCGGTCGGGTGCTTGCCGATGTTGGTTTCACCAACTATCCGCAACCTCAAGGTCACTAAGATGCTAGTTGACGACGGGGCCGGCTTGAACTTGATCTCCTCTGCGGTACTCCAGAAACTCCAGATCCCTGATAGCAAGCTCGAAGAGACCGGCACGTTCCAAGGAATCAATCCGGGAAGGAGCAAGCCGAAGGGAAAGATCACGTTGCCGGTAACATTTGGCAGCGAGTTAAACTTCAGGACTGAGAGGGTCACTTTTGACGTTGCTGATTTTCCATTGCCTTACAATGGGATACTCAGACATCCAGCACTCGCCAAATTCATGGTAGCCTCTCACTATGCTTACAACATATTGAAGATGCCAGGCCCGATAAGTGTCATCTCTGTCCCTGGCGACAAGAAGGATGCTCTTATCTGCGCCGACAAGATCTACCGGGAAGTAGCAGCCGCAACAGATCACAAGTCACTTGCCGCTGAAGCTCCCGGGGCGAAGAAGAAGACCAAGTCCGGCAAGAGTTCTGATACCCACTCCGGCAAGCGCACCTCTTCGGAGTGCTGCGCTACCGTCGAGGATGCACCATCGAGCTCCACCGGCAAGTGTAAGAAGACAATGGCAGCTCCACCAGAGACCAAGAAGGTGTCCGCCAAGGAGGATGGCACTGGTGGTACCTTCACTATCAGTGCCACTCTCGACCCTAAATAGGAAAGCGCACTCGTTGCTTTCCTGCGGGCGAATGTCGACGTATTTGCGTGGCAACCGTCTGACATCCCCGGTGTTCCCAGGAGAGTAATCGAGCACCATCTTGCCGTCTGTCCTCATGCGCGGCCCGTCAAGCAGAAAGTCAGGAAACAGGCACTGGAGCGCCAAGAATTCATCACAGAAGAAATCAAGAAATTGGAAGCAGCAGGCCTTGTCAGAGGAGTGCTCCATCCTACGTGGTTGGCCAATCCTGTAGTCGTGCGCAAGGCAAACGGGAAATGGAGGCTTTGTATCGATTTTACCGATGTTAATAAAGCTTGCCCCAAAGACCCATTTCCCTTGCCGCGCATCGACCAGATTGTTGACTCCACGGCCGGATGTGACTTGCTTTCATTTCTTGATGCATACTCAGGATACCATCAGATCTTCATGGCAGAAGAGGATGAGGAGAAGACCGCATTCATCACCCCATGTGGCACATACTGTTTCGTATGGATGCCCTTCGGTTTAAAGAATGCTGGTTCAACATTTGCAAGGGTAGTCCATGATGCTTTTGAGCCACAAATACACAGAAATGTGGAAGCATACATGGATGACATAGTGGTCAAGAGCAAGGACAAAGCGACTCTGATTCAAGATTTAGACGAAACCTTTGCAAATCTGCGCAAGATTAGCCTCAAGCTTAACCCCGAGAAGTGCGTGTTTGGAGTCCCCTCCAGCAAGCTTCTCGGGTTCTTCGTGTCTCAGCGGGGAATTGAAGCCAACCCCGACAAGATCAAGGCCATTGAGCAGATTGAAGCACCAAAGCGCGTCAAGGATGTACGAAGACTTGCCGGTTGCGTAGCCGCTCTCAGCAGGTTTATCTCTAGGTCTGCTGAGCGCGCCCTGCCGTTTTTCAAAATATTGAAAAAGGCAGGTCCAATGAAATGGACTCCAGAGGCGGAGGCTGCGCTGCAGGACTTAAAGAGATACCTGTCCTCCACTCCAACACTTGTTGCACCTAAGCCACAAGAGAAGTTGCTGCTATATATAGCGACAACCAATCAAGTGGTTAGTGCTGTGTTAGTAGCGGAGAGGGAGGCGGATGATGAGCCAGCAACCACGGCAGAGGCATCCAGCGACAAGCAAGGGACTTCACCGGCAAGCTCTGGTCCCGACAAAGATGGATCTGCGCAGGAGCGTGACAAGATGCAGAAAAGAATGGTGCAGCGCCCAGTTTACTTTGTCAGTTCCCTTCTGCAGGGGGCTAGATCGAGGTACTCTGGTGTGCAGAAATTGCTTTTCGGCCTTCTCATGGCCTCGAGAAAGCTGCGCCATTACTTCCAAGCACATGAGATCATAGTCGTCACTCGTTTTCCGCTGAAGAGGATACTGCAAAATCCAGAAGCAACAGGCAGGATTGTCGAGTGGGCACTGGAACTGTCAAGCTTTGGCCTCAAGTTTGAAAGCACTTCAACTATCCAAAGCAGAGCACTGGCAGAGTTCATAGCAGAATGGACGCCAACACAAGATGAAGAAATTCCAGAAACAAGCATCCCCGTCAAGGAAGCAAGCAAAGAGTGGCTGATGTACTTTGATGGTGCCTTCTCGCTGCAAGGCGCCGGTGCGGGCGTGCTACTTGTTGCACCCACCGGAGAGCACCTCAAGTACGTAGTCCAGATGCACTTTCCCAAGGAGCAAGCAATGAACAATACTGCAGAATATGAAGGTTTGCTTGCCGGTCTTAGGATCGCAGGAGATCTTGGGATCAAGAAGCTCACTGTCAGGGGTGACTCACAGCTTGTCGTCCGCCAAGTGAACAAGAACTATCAGAGTCCGTTGATGGAAGCTTACGTGGATGAAGTGAGGAAGCTAGAAGAACACTTTGATGGCCTGCAGATGGAACATGTTCCAAGAGCTCAAAATGACATTGCCGATGGCCTGTCGAAGTGCGCTGCACTTAAGTTACCTGTGGAACCAGGGATCTTTGTGCTCAAGCTGACTCAACCATCCGTAATGCCATCAACTGGACAGAGCAAGAAGAGGAAGTTGATTTCTGGTGACTATTTTCCGGCAGAGCTCCCCGAAGCCGCCGCCAAGAAGGTCCTCAAAATCAACACCAAAGGTGCTGAGGAACAGTCTGCTCCGGCGAGCCCTAGGGTTTGTTCCGTTGAAGCAAACGCTCCCGACAAGGTTTGCTCCGACAAGCTTGCCGGGGAACATCAAGCTCCGGCTGAGCCGCAGGTTCTTGCCGTAGGAGCGGATGTCCCCGCAGCAGCAGATGTGCCTTTAGTCCTTGTTGTCGAGCCGCAAGCTCCAACATGGGCACAACAGATTGTCCTTTTCCTTCAGACAGGAGAACTTCCCAAAGAGCAAGAAGAAGCGGAAAGAGTAGCCCGACAGTCAAGTATGTACCAGTTTGTCGACAACACACTGTACAGAAGAAGACTCAACAGTGTGAAATTGAAGTGTATTCATCGGGAAGATGGACAAAAGCTGTTGGCAGAGATACATGGAGGCATATGTGGTCACCACATTGGCGCAAGAGCACTTGCCGGCAAAGCGTTCCGGCAAGGTTTCTTTTGGCCAACAGCCCTCCAGGATGCAACTGCACAAGTAACCAAGTGTGAAGCGTGCCAGTTCCATTCCAAGCAGATACACCAGCCAGCTCAAGCTCTCCAGACGATCCCTTTATCCTGGCCATTTTCGATCTAGGGGCTCGACATCCTCGGCCCCTTTCCCCGAGCTATCGGGGGCTTTGAGTACTTGTACGTTGCAATCGACAAGTTCACAAAGTGGCCGGAAGTGGAACCAGTGAGGAAGGTGACAGCACAGTCAGCAGTCAAGTTCTTCAGGTCGATTGTTTGCCGTTTCGGGATCCCTAACAGGATCATCACCAACAACGGCACACAATTCACGAGCCACACCTTCATGTAGTACGTCCAAGATCTTGGCGCCAAGGTCTGCTTCACTTTTGTTGCTCATCCGAGAAGCAACGGTCAAGCGGAGAGGGCAAATGCTGAAGTGCTGCGCGGGCTCAAGACCAGGACTTTCGACAGGCTGCACAGGTGCGGAAAGAACTGGATTGAGGAGCTGCCGGTGGTTCTTTGGTCAATCAGGACGACACCAAATCGAGCCACTGGCCAGACACCTTTCGCTCTAGTCTATGGAGCAGAGGCAGTTCTCCCCACAGAACTCGTATACGGGTCACCTCGAGTGCTCGCTTATGATGAGCTTGAGCAAGAGAAGCTGCGACAAGATGACGCGCTGCTCCTTGAGGAAGACCGTCTTCAGGATGCTGTACGAGCTGCTCGATACCAGCAAGCTTTGCGCCGCTACCATAGCCGCAGAGTTAATGCCAGAAGTTTCGAGGAAGGCGACCTTGTTCTTCGCCGTGTTCAGTCCGCCAAGAATTCCAACAAGTTGACGCCGAAGTGGGAAGGCCCTTACCGGGTGAAACGAGTCACTAGGCCAGGCGCTGTCCGCCTTGAGACCAAAGATGTCATTCCGGTGAGCAACTCCTGGAACATTGAGCATCTTCGTAAGTTTTACCCGTAAGGCGCGGTTGCCGGAACCTGTTCTGGCAACCACCTTTTGTACAAGTCTTGCCGATGTTGCATGTAGTCCTTTGTACCAAGCCGGGCGCAGAACCCGTGCATAAGTAAAGCTCATGTGCTCCGCGCATCTTGTCAATTTCATGCTTTCTACTATCTTTGCATGCGTTATCTGACATTTTGTGCAGCGCCTACCCCCGGTAAGCAATAACGAGCCGTAAAGCTCCATATCTTTATTTTCTCTTCTTTCTTTTTCGCAAAAAGGAAAGGAAGGTTCCCTCGCACACAAGTTTGCCGGGGGGAAAGGAGAAGGTAATGGTGTGGACCAGGCATCGTTCAAAGAAGTTTTGCCTTACCGGAAAGCAAGCGACAGAAAAGCTAAGTTGCCAAAGTTTGAGCAATCAGTTTTAAATTTTTAAGTTATCTTCCTCGAACGACCGTACTTTGTATGGAAAACCTGTGCGCGGAGGAACCAACTCGTAGCTAGTTGCGCCCTTACTTTGTTTCGAGTCCGCTCAACAACTTAAGTGAGCTGCGACTAGTTGCGACAAGGTTTCTTGTCGGAAGCGGCACCACCAGCAGGCTGCTGACGTCCCGCCCTCAGCGCTCGCGGCTCAGGTGCCTGCGCCGATAAGTTCCCTAAAAGCGTAGGGCAAAAACATACAAAGGAAGGAATCCAGTAAAGGAAATAACATATCAATCTCTACCCAAAATAGAGTTATATTACAAGATAGCTTGTCGCAGCTCTAATAGATTGTTCTCGTGACATGACCAGCAGCAACAAAGAAAAAGAGAAAACGGGCGGCCTAATCTACGCGATCGCCCTCAACCCTCTTGATCCCGCTCACCTTGTCCATAATGGGTGCGACAAGGGCTTTGAGCGCTTCCAGATCAGCATCCGGCGGCAGGGACTTGAGGACGTTGGTGAAGTTGAGGCCTGGGTTGCGGAAGGCCACCTTCATCAGCACCTTCTGGAGAGCTCTTGCACAGATCTTGCGCGACTCGTCGGCCAGCTGCTTTGGGATCTTCTCCCAGAGTCGCTGGAGGGCTGTCGCCACGCCTTTGAAGAACAAGCTGAGCTTGGCGCTGGGTTGGAGGTGCTCGTCGGAGGAGTACCCAAGATCCTCCATCCCCAGCTGCGCCAACTCCACGTCGATGGCGGCGGCAAGATCCACAAGACCCTCAGTCCAGTGCTCCACAGTCTCCCTGAAAGCGTCGTGGGCGGCAGCAGCATTCGCCAGCAGCGCCTCGTCGGCCTTGATCTTCTCCGACAAGGCCACCTCCCGCTCCCTGGCGCCGTCCAGCGTCTGAGTCATAGTAGCCAACTTCAACTCGAGATCTGCATTGGAATCCTTGGCGGCGCCGAGCTCCTTACTCCTCTCAGCGAGAAGACCCTGCAGCTCACCATGAGCGGCAGCGTCCTTCTCGCGCTCACGCTTGAGCGCGGCAAGCTCCTCGCCGCTCGCCCTGAGATCGGCTTCCAGCTGCGCCACCTTCGTCTCCAGCTCCTTTTGGGTGGCCTCGGCAGCTGCGGCAGCATCCCTTGCTTCCTTGAGAGCCCCGCCAATTCCTTGCTCGCGCGCGGCAAGCTCCTCCTCGTAGCTGTCAAGGTTAACCTTGCGCTGCGCCAACTCGCCTTCCCGCGCAGATAGCTTCTCGGCAGCAAGCCGCTGCTCCACTTCAACTTCAGCCTTCTCGAGGAGAAAGGCTTTCCGCTCCTCGAGAAGTTGCTCCCGCTCCTCCGCCAGGGACCGGAGAGCTTCTTGTCTGAGACCCCGGAGCTCCTCCGCCCGCTTCTCGATGTCCACTCCTGCTTTCACGACAAGTGCTTCTCAGGATGCCAGCTTGGCTTGTCGGGCGCGGTAGAGCGACAGCAGCTTCCGCAGCAGCCGCTCCTCCTCAGGCTCGTCGCTGCTGCTGCTTGGCGTATCGACCAACGTCAGCCCAGCGGAGGCGAGCACCTCTCCATCCAGAATCTCTCCTTCGACCGGCGCCCTGGAGTTTGACACCCAGGGGAGCTTGATGAAGATGCCATCGCCGGCCTTCAAGTAGGCGCCGGGCTGGGGCTCTTCGAAGCCTGGCTCTGCAGCAGCGGCGGAGGGATCGGCGGTCGGCGCAGCGCCCGGCGCTCCTGCGGCCTCGGGGCCGTCAGTGCGATCGCCGGATCCCTCGCCAGCTTCTGCGGCGGCAGCCTTGGTGGCCTCTTCGCCGGCGGGATCATCAGCGCCGGCTTCTCCTTCAGTGGAAGCGGCGTCGTCGGTGTCGCCGCGCGCGCCCTCCTCGCCTGCGACCTCGGTCTCCATTGGCTCCGTGGCAGATGGATCTGACGAAGGGAAGAAGGAGAAAAGTCAAGCAAATACCCAAAAAGAAAATCAGAAGAAGAAGAACCCAGGGGAAGTTTTCAAGCAAAATGATTACCTGTGCTAGGATCTGCGGTCGAGGTCTCAACCAACGGAGGATCGCCAGTGCTGTCCCTTGCCAGAGAACTACCCCTTGCCGGAGAATTCTCCCTTGCCGGATAACGCTCCCTTGCCGGGGAATCCTCCCTTGGCGGTGTAGTAGAAGCAGATGGCATTTCGGGAGCGGCCTCCGGGCCCTCCTGGTGAGGCTGCTCTGCTCCTGCACAAACCAGCAATCAGATATCAGCAAGGAAAGATCACCTATGCGCGCCTGACAGCAGGAAGTAAACCATATATTTACGCTGAGGGCTGCGCTGGGGGCTGCTTTGGGGAATGGTTGCCGGGTCCGACAAGGTGGTCTCAGACATGTCCTCTGCCGTCGCGGTGGGGTCGTCCTTGATGACAATCACCGGGACCTTGGCTCTCTTCGCCGCTCTCTGGGCCAGCGTCCTGAAAAGGAATGGGTTCAGAGTGAAGCAAGTTAGACACAAGACAAAACAACAAAAATTGAAGAACTACAAGTACAACGAAGAATCTTACTCTTCTTCTTCCTCGTCGGAGCTGAGCGCGGAGAGGTCGAAGTCCGGCTCACCTCCGGTGCGACAAGGCGGAGGAGTAGGTTCCCTTGCCCGCTTGGCAGGGGTGGTAGCAGTGGATCGGGAAGACCCCGCCCCAGTTGCCGCAGCGGCGTGAGGCGCTCCCGCGGCAACAGTGCTTGCCGCGGTAGAGCGCGTCGCGCGGCTCGGCGGCTGTTGACCCGTCTGCCGCCCCGCTACGTCCGCGGCCTTGCGGAGACGCCTTCTTGGTGGAGCTGGGGGCTCCGCTTGCGGCAAGCTGTCTGAAGGTTCGGGTCCGACGAGCTCTCCCTCGCCGGGCTCGCTCGGCTCATCTTCAGGCCCGACAAGCTCTTCCTCGCTGGCAAACTCCTCTCGCTCGGCAAGGCTTGCCGCCTCTACTGCCTCTGCCTCCTCCACGGTGAATCCAAACTCACCCGCGGCAACGGCTGCCGCTGCCTCTTCCAGCCTGGTGGCGATGCGCTGCATCTTCGCATCGGTGGTGTCGCGGGTGAGGCTCTTCTGCTCGTCGGCGCGGACCGGCACTTCTACCAAGCCATCAAAAAAATCCCGCACGACGTCATCTGCAGGCTCTTGCCAAGTCGGGACGATTTCGTGCGAGTCGCACAGCGGCATCATTGTGCGGATGTGGTCGAGCACGGAGTTGTTGCACAACGGAACCACACCCCTCGGCAACATGAATGGATGTTGAGGATCGCGCTTGAACAGCTCCAAGAGCATCGCATCCAGCTCCAGGACGGTGAAGTTGAAGTTGAGGCCAGGGCACAGCCTCATGATATCCGCCAAGTTCTGGAACTCCCAGGCAGGTCTCCTCCTCTCCTGCAGGGGGGCGATGCGGCGGCGAAGAAAATCTGCGCCAACGGCGCCTACGGTGAGCCCGGCAAGCCTGAGGCGTAGGATCCGGGTGACGGCAATCTTCAGCCTGTCGTCTTCCAGGGCCACATTGCTCCAATCATTGCCACGCACTATTGGGGCTTGGCGCAGGGCAGTAAATGGCTGCGGGTTCTCCTCGACAATCCAGCACCACTCTGCTCTCCATTCCTCCCACTTGCTGTGGAGCTCTCCCTCCAGATAAGCTTCTTTTTTGCCGACTCTCGAGATCCAGGCGATCCCGCCGGCAAGAGGCTCTCCTCTCTCGACTCGGGGCATAAAGAAGTGGCGAAAAAGGGCTACGTTTGAGTGGACTCCGACAAAGTTTTCGCAGAGATGTGCGAAAACTGCCATGGTCAGAACGGCGTTGGGGGTGAAGTCAAGGAGGCGGAACCCGTAGGTGTTCATGATGTCACAGAAGAATTCAGAGAAAGGCGGGCAGAGCCCACAGTAGAAGAACAGCGCGAAGAAGGGATACCCGTTCGGAGCCAGTCTCGAAGCGGTAGCCGGGAGTACCTTCGTGCGCGGATGCGCCCGCATCTCCGTCGACCAGAAGAGATAGTAGTACTCCCTCAGCTCCTTTGCGTCAAGCTGAGGGGGGAAGATGGCCCGCTCCTTTCGCAGCGTCGCGAGCCGCTGCGCCTCGGCCGACTTCACGCCCTTCCCCTTGTCGGCTTTCGGAGCCATGGCAGAGGCGGTGGGGGAGATCGACGGCGTTGGTGGTGCTGGTGGCAATGGGGGGCGGAGCACTGCTCTCTTTCAGCTTCGGGAAGAAGGAGGGAGCGGCGGAGATTTGTGAAAATGGAGCAACAACCGGCGAGATGGGCGAACTGCCCCTGTTTCCCCTGCTTATAAAGAGGGAGGGGGCGGACGTTTCGTCCTTCCGAATAAAGAAACCGCCCACGATCTCTCCCACGACGCTGCATTCGACGCGTGCTGTTGGGGGAGGGCGCGGTGGATACGGAGTAAGATATGGCGTAACCCAGGCCGCGCGTGCCCGTGCCCTGTTTTGGGCCTGGCCCAACAGCGCTCGGCACCGTGTGTGGCCCAGGCCCGGGGGCTCCTGTCGGTGTACTAGAGTAGGGGTACCCTAGTATCCCGAACTTGTGCACGGGCAATTGCAGCACCCCACGGCAAGGCTTGCCGGGTGACCGCCAAGGTCCTCCGTGGTTCCTTTGGAGCCATTCAAGAACAAAGTATTTAAGCCAAGGAGACAAGGCCCCGACAAGAGGAGCTTGCCGGGAAGGCCAACCAAGACATTGCAAGGAACTTGCCGCGACGCGCCACGCGTCCCGGCAAGGCCCGGTGAGCGACAAGCTTCCGGATGCGACAAGACAACGACCGCGGCAAGGCGCTTGCCGCGGCAGGCTACCACTCTGTACCCACGCTCCAGCACATCCACCAACGTGTCACCTTGGGGTCTTTCCAGGCGCGCGTGGCAGGAGGCTGTGCAGCCAGCGGTGCGAGGTGGCGAGCGACGCTGACAAGATCGCCATCATGGCAGGCGGTGGCGCCCCTGACGGTCCTTTTTGCACTATTTGGGCGACGCAGACGGGCATTCAATGCCCTTGTCCCCTGCCGTCAGGGTTAGGTAGGATGTACTGTGCAGGTAGCTGTACCAACCACCCCTCTTTTTCCATTTTTACCCTTGTCTACGTTGCCACCTGTCGGTGACCCCTTGAGCATATAAAAGGAGGCCCATGCGCAACGTAGATGGGGGTTCGTTCGGTTCGAAACCAGAAAACACTCACGCTCGGTCTCGTTAGCAGCTCGAGTGTACTGTAGCACTCAGCGCTCCTGAGCAAGAACTCAATACAATCAGACAAGCAGCAGTAGGAGTATTATCTCTCCGGAGAGCTCCGAAGCTGGGTAAACTGCTCGTGTGCTTCGCCTCGATCTGCTCTTCATGCGATTTCCGCCCCCCGCCGAACCGAAAGGGGCCCGGTCCGCCGGCCCCATAGGTGTTCGTGGATCAGCTTCCCCGACATCTGGCCGTAGATATGCGCGAGTAGGCATTCGAGACCCCGCCCGTATGTACGTACGTGGCCGTATTTTCTTTCTTGCACACTGGTCGCTGTATGTACATGTACTACGACACGTGCGCGCCTCTACTACGACACGTGCGTTCCTCTACGTCGACTAGTATGTACGTACACGTTCGTGACCAGAATGACAATGCTACGTACGCTTCGACCAGGTGGGTCCCGACTGTCAGGCACTTTCTTGCGTGCGAAGATGTAGCTGGTGGGTCCAAGCAGTTAGGGGGCGAATCGTTTTTTTGCCCGGACGCACTTCCTTGCGTGCGAAGATGTAGCTGGTGGGTCCCAATAGTCAGGGGGGGAACATTTTTTTCTTGAAATACGGTGGTGGCCCGTCCGGTGGGTCCCCGTTGTCAGGTGGAGGAATAATTATTTTGCGCGTAATAAGGAGGCACTTCCTTGCTGCTGCCGTGGACCCAGCTGTCAGCCTCTCCACATACTGTACTCTTCCGATGGAAGTCAGTCATTGACCACATTGACCACGCAGCGCTGAGAGCACCATAGCGGTGGACGACGTCGAGGCCTAGGAAGGGGACAACGCGGAGCCGGGGAAGACGCGACAGTGGATGCCCACACGGAGAGGAGTACGAGGGTTCACTGGTTCCGCTGCAGTGTGAGGCTACCGTCGCCGCAGAATAATAGGGGGTGTGGGTGAGAGGAGGGATGGCCTGGCCAGCGGTGGGAGTAGTAGGGGGCGGTAAGGCCTCCATGGCAGCATAGCCGACCACGGGAGGCAGGAGCAGGCGGCACGACCAGCGCTGCTTTGGGTGGCTGGAGCAAGAAGACCAGAGGTTGAAGAAGCACAACGACCGTTGGATGGACATCGTACGGTCACTGCAGCTAGAATCGTTTATCTTGACTAAGTTGACAAAGCCCTTGGTACGCGTCAACTTAGTAGGCCCACGGGTCAGCTTCTGAAACGGTGCGATCCAGATGTCAGGGGGAGGAATTATTTTTTGGGCGGGTGAAGCTATAATATCTGAGATTGAAGAAGAAGCACGACATCCGTTGGATGGACATCCAACGGCCACTGCTGCTAGAACCGTGTGTTGACTATAAGTTGACAAAGCATTGCATATGTGTCAACTCTTTGTTTTTGAGGGAACGCGTCAACTTAGTAAGGCCACAAGTGTGTGGCAGAGAACTTATAGCCCATTTGAGATTTGTAAGAATGTGCAGCCCATTTTTGAATTCTAATGGAATTTACTACAACCCATTTACTGTTTGTTAAAAGTACAGCCCATTTCAACCAACCGTTCAAAACAGATTTCAATAAAATTTCCCACATTTTGATGGGATCCGAAATATTTTTATCCCGAAATTTCTAGTCAGATTAAATACAATTCCAATGTAATTTTATATTACATAAAAATCCAATGAAACATTGCGTGTGCAAAAATTAATGAAATTAAAATTTGCAATATCCAAAAATAATATTTTATAAAGTAATTACGTGTTTGGTGCATTTTTTTATAGTTACTACCCAGTTTTTATAATTACATCACATTTATTATTTCTTAAAGCCCATTTTCTTGTTAAGCCTAATGCATCCCTCCTAGGAAAGATTTCCATCCCAGCGGGGTGGAGAATAACAACTTGACCTTGCTTGAGTATTCCTAAAAAAAGTATAGCTGGGCTAGCCATTTTCAGCTTGAAAAAAATTAATATCTGGGCTGGATATCTGGCTTGGGCTACACCAGCCACCACCCGCCCAGTTAATACCATGCTCTCTCCTCTGATCAACAATAAAAACATCGCTCAAGAAAAACTCTGTAGTGCTCACACCTCAAAAACACAAATACTGCTCGAGCTGCTTGGTCCCAGCTGTCGGCCGTTCCTTGTGCAATTCTCTCGTTTATTGACTACATAGGTTGACAATGGTGTGGGACCGTGATGTCAGGAAACCAAGAGGAAGCAAAAACAAATATAGTTTTATATAATAAGGAGGCACTTGCGTACGTGTGGCTATGGCCCTGGTGGGTCCCCACTGTCATCCTCTCCAAGTAAAGTCATCTCCTCATCCTCATGTCTGTTGACCATGCTGACAATGCGAGACGGCGGTGCCACAGCAAGCACAACAAATCAAAGGATGACGGAGAGGGCCTCGCCGGCCCTACGGATGGTCTGATACAGCGCCCCCTGCTCATTCGGGAAACCAGGATCATAGGGCCACTTGTCCGTGATGGCATTGTTGTTCGCTTGTTCACTGGTGCTCGTTGAGGAGACGGGGGTTGCAGCACATGTCCTCCTGCGCTGGTAGCTCTTCTGCCATTAGGGCGTCGAAGTGTGGCTGCACCTGCTCTATGGTGAACACGGCATGATCCGGCTTGGATAGTGGCGCCGGCTCCTGGTCGGAAGCTACGTCCATCGTCTGATTGTCGTCGCTTAGCTCAGCGAGCTCGCTGGCGAGCCAGCATGTCCGGCTGCTGGACCAACCCGCTGCCAAGCACGAGTCTGACTGCCCTGGCCCACCCAGACCGCCTCCCTCGCCCGCGCGCGCTTTCCGCCTGAAACGGCCAGCGACGCCCGCCCTGCTTCCCAGTGCAGGCGATTGCTCCGCCTTCAAATGACACAAGTGCCATCCGTCCGTCCGTCTGCCGCCCACATTAATGATACGCGGTTGCCGAGGCGGCTACTCCGGTGCCACATGTCCATCCCTCTGCCGCCCACCATTGCTATATAAACTGCTGCGCCGGCCATAGCTGCAGTCATCCGCATCCGTTCCCTTTCTCCTGTCCACACCACTACTGCCCACCATGGCTTCCTTACGCTCCAGTGCTCTTCGGGACGGGTGGATGACAAACCACAAGGAGATGGCAGCCATTGCTATCGACTGGCTGGCCGACAGGCAGCCGGAGGACGACGACGTCCCAATGGAGAACATGGCAGTCGACGATCTAGCGCCAACCCCCCTCTTCCGTGCCATCCTCGCTGGTGCATTGCACCATGACCATCGGCGAGGCCCGTGCCCAATACATGGACACGATGAGGCTGAAGCGTGAGGAGCAGTTCCGGGAGGTGCAGGCCGACGCCGCCTACAACCACCATCTCCTCCAGGAGCACCTGCAGGCGCAGGAGCAGATCACCGCGGAGCAGGCGGAGCATGAGGCACTGCTCGACTCGTACCGCTCCGCCCGTGAGGGCTGCCTCGAGCGCCGGCGGTACCACATGCAGATGGCGGAGGTTACAGCCGCCTACAAAGAGGGCGATGAAGCAGGCGAGGCGCTGTTTGGCGAGACCGAGGACGAGGAAGAGGACAATGCCGGCTCCGACGAGTCCCCGCTCCGCTGGCGTCGATGATGCCCTGCTCCGCTGAGGCCTCGCGGTGCCAACAACGAGGCAGAGGACATCGCCGGCTCCGCCGAGGCCCCGCCCCGCCAACAATGAGGCAGAGGACATCGCCAGCTCAGCCAAGGCCCCACCCAGCCGGCAACGAGTGGGAGGATTTCCCCCGCTCCGCCGAGGCGCCGCCCGCCGGCAACGAGACAGAGGACATCGCCGGCTCCACCGAGGCCCGGCCCTGCCGGGGCCGAGGCAAAGGCCCTACTCCGTCGAGGCCCCGCCCCGCTGCCAACGAGGCCGCGCCACATAGAAAACAAGGAAGAGTAGAACACGGTAGGTCGCCGCCGCTCAGGTCCAAGTAAGGCCACCACTGCTACCCTCCAGTTGAAGCCAAGTTGGAGAAGGACGCTGCTTCTACTTAACTGCTGGTGTAGTTGGCTGACTGACACATGGGCCCAATAGGCATCTGGGCCACATGTTAGTTACGCAACTACATGTGGCACCCCGGCTCAGAGTGACCGGTTTACCTTGCATTGCCAGCCCAGAGACCTTGTCTTCTGGCAACACACAACAACATGGCACAGAAAAACAACCCCTTTATTTGTGCTAGCGGCGCATAGTTTATATACAGTTAGCGAGGCCAAGCGGCACACACGGTGCAGCTGAACAATATGTACATTATTTAGTGAACATAAAGGGGCCTCGATCATGACAACTACTTGGCAGCGGAACAACGTCGTAGCAGGACTCCATAGCACAAGGACACCAATGTGGACACGGTCTAGACTTGGACAGCACTCCTTCCCAACGAGACTTTCCTGAAATCTGGCATGACACGCCAGGTCAGTACATTGAATGTACTTGCAAGCTCACAATAAGCATAAACATAATGACAAACAATATCATGATATTTAACCATTTAATCAACAATGCAACCATACATCTAACATGATGTGGCTATGTTCAACTGGTACTTGTTCCACGGACGTGCTTATAGGACGTGATCATTTCCAGACCACAAACATGATAATCTCTAAAACACACTTGTGATCCTTTCACAAATCACCACCCGACCAATCCATGGACTATGATCCTTACGACGATCATAACCCGACCAACTCTTGGCCCGTGATCCTTACGGCGATCACAACCCGACCAACTCATGGCCAAACTCAACATGATGGCCTCACTGCCATCCTTAGTACAAACTTAGTGTGCATATTTTATTAAGTGTTGACCCATGGTGTACCCTACTTTCGAGCATGTCCGTAACCGTGGACTTGGCTATCGATAGATTAAAAACACTCTGCAGAGGTTAGTACACTGTACCCACACTACAGAACCCATGGCCTTGCACTCCCATCCGGGTGGACCAACAGCGTTCCGACGAAACCATTTCATTGCCATGACACTCTCCCGGCCATTCTGACTCAGACCCCATCGGGCTAGTCATGGGTGGCCCCGTGTCTACCTCCAGACACCACGACCACCATCGTGGCCACGATCCACTCTGGGATCCGGTACCAAAACTTAGCTTAACAACGGGCTCACAAGGTTATGCTTGCCTACCGGGCCAGGGTACAGCACGCCCATAACCTTCCCTAAATGGAGGCATCGACCAGAGGCACGACAATGAAACGCATTAAGGCCGTCCCATACCGGCAAATGTGGTTGCACTGGGAAAGACTCATTTCAGCGGCACCATGACCCGGTCAACAACATATTCAAGTTGAGTTATTAATCAGGTTCAACTTAATGTGAAAATAACTGGTGCCATAATGCCATACTATGCATCACTTAACATATGCATCACATAACCATGCAAACAACTGAATCAACCACGCTCCTACGGAGCCATCATCAACTCATGCTACTACTCTGGTTAAGATCACACCTCACTTATACAAGAATCATTACTAGCAATCTCATCATTTTCCATTATGCAAAAATAATACTTTAACTAATTATCAAATTCTATGACCATATCATTTATTCATCATATGCAACTAAGTTCTCCTTAGCTAACCAACAAGATTCACTTCAAACATTCTGTAGTTCAAGTATTTTAACATGACAAGCATTTAAGGGAATATAATCAATATATAACTAATTTAAATGCATAAATATTCATAAGTTTAAGTAGGAAAATCACAAATATTGAAGTGGCACTATGAAAATGTTACTGTGGCTTGCCTTAGTGCTGATGAGGTTCACAAAGCTCCTGGTGATCCTCAAGACAAGCTGGCACTTCTGAAAATATTCAAAACCACAAAAAGAAAATATCAAGAAACCTTCTGAAAATTGCCAGAAAATCTAGGCAGCAAGGAAAAATCCCATCTTTTGGGTGCTGTTGGATTTTTGGACTCAGAACACAATGCAAAAAGAATCAATGCATTTGGACTTATAGATAAAAAGTTATGGCCATTTGAAGTTTCCTGGAATTTAAATGAATTTGAAATAATTAAATAGGGGGGGGGGGTGAGGTCGAAAGCGTAAACTCCCGGGGCGGCACCACTCATACCGCTTCACATGCGTAATGAGTGGCTGACTAGCGGGCCTCGCTAGTCAGGCCGGAGGGAGGGGAGAGGGAAACAGAGGGAGGCAGCGCTTTGCCGGAGCTCACGCCGGCGGTGAGGCTTCTTGGAGCCAAATGAGAGGGAAGGATCAACAGAGAAGATGATTGCTCACCTGCCCGTACCCGTAGCGTAGCTAACGGTGGCCGGACGGCATAGGATTTGACCTCTCGAGCGGAGACAGACAACGGAGGTTGCCGGAGATGAGGAAGACGACGGCTTGGGGCGGCTCCAGGGGCTCCAGGGGGTTGGGTTGGCTTCACGAAGGAGAGGCGGAGGCCCTGGCGGGGTCGCCTTGGCTTGGGAGGGGCCGGATCTGCGGGAACGATCCCAAGGGGATCACCGGCGAGCTCGGCTCTGGGACGGCAGCCCGCGGCCTGCCCGACCGGGATGCGGCTTCTACTAGCTCTAGGAGGAGGGGGAAGTGGCTGTGGTGCTCCAAGAGGCTGCGAAGGGGCTGCTTTTATAGGCGGGGCTGCGAGGAGGGCTCGGGCTCCGCCGGAGGACACCTATCCATGGCGCCCGGGGACGAACGGTGCCAGAGAGAGAGGGAGAAGACGACGGAGGTCACGCAGGCACTATGCGCGAGCACGGACGAGCACAGGAGCGAGGGGGAAAGAGATGAACACAGTGCGCGTGCACTGTGCCTTTGCCGGACCGTGCCCGTGCTCGCCGCAGCGAGCTCTGGCATCGGCGAGCGACAGGGGGGAGTTATGGAGGTGGAGACGAGGATGGTGGCGAGGGGTGGCATGCTCTGGCCGGCGGGGCAGCAAGCACGCGCTCAACAGAGGCGCTGGCAACGCACAGAGCGCACGTATTGCATGCCAGCACGCTCGGACGAATGCGGCCACCGTGTGGACTGTGACATCAGGCCACCTACGCACTAACAAAGATGTATGGCGTGTAGTCCTTAGTAAACTAAGATGTTACCACGGTTTGGTTAGGTTCCAGGTGCAGTAGAAGTAAAGTTGTGTTGCTGACAAGTTACTGGACAGTAACTTTGGAGAGTTACTGTGGTCAAACTACTGGGGTTCAAGGGCTGAGCTTTGGGTTCTACTATCTCTTACTAAGGTAAATAAGCACAGGGAAAACCAGCTACAATGGAGCTAGTAAAAAGGTAGTTGCTGTAGAAACTACCATTTCTGCCCAGAAGTGACTTTATTTTCTGTAGCCAAAATATTCCAAGAAGTGGTGAAATATTTTTGCTCAAAAAGTTGCCCTAGGGTCCAAAAAATATTTAGGATTTTTCTCAGGATTTTTGGGGCAAGAAAAATTAGGGTTGCTTTGGAGCTCAAAGGGTTAGCTAGGGTTTTGGAGGCCAAAATGAATATTTTTCATTTAAGAAAAATATTCCAAGCAATATTGTTGGGTTGGCCAGGGGTGAAATGATGGTTGTGAGGAGAATAGGGAACACTTGGGTGAAAATCAAGGGGTACCCAAGTGATTAAGTCCAAATGAAATGATTCAAAACTACGATTCAAAACCAACTCAGCTGAAAATCAAGCAAAGAAGAAGAGGGCAAAAACCAGGCTGTCACAAACCTCCCCCACTTAGAATGAATCTCGTCCTCGAGATTCAGTTGCTTGGGAAAACCATTCTGGATAACATGCCCTTAGAAATTCTTCTGACTCCCAGGTTGATTCTGACTCGGTATGATGCATCCATTGGACCTTGTAAAACTTTCGTGATTTACTGCGAGTGACCCTTTCCATTTGATCCAAAATTTTCACTGGCCTCTCTTCGTAGGTCAAGTCCTTTGCCAGCTCTATCTCTGCCAAATCGGTCTTTTTCTCGGGTGGTGATATGCACCGTCGCAGTTGTGAAACGTGGAACACGTTGTGTACGTCTGACAGCTCAAGGGGCAATTCCAACTGATATGCCACAGCACCTACTCATGTCATAACGGGAAATGGACCAATAACCTGGGTGCCAGCTTTCCATGGGTTTGAAACCTTTTGATTCCTTTCATAGGCGTGACTCGAAGGTAGACATGTTCTCCGGGTTCAAAACTGATTTGTCGGTGCTTTGCATCGTAATAACTTTTCTGTCGCGACTTGGCCAATTACAATCTGTCTCAGATCTCCTTGACTTGCTTTTTGGCTTCCAGCATAAGATCTGTTCCAAAAATACGGCTATCTCCGGTTTGAGACCAATTTAATGGAGTGCGGCACCTACGGCCACACAAAGCTTCATATGGTGACATTTTTAAACTGGTCTGGAACCCATTGTTATACGAGAACTCGGCGTACGACAAGCAATCTTCCCATTGAGGTCCTTGGGCCAAAAACGGGCTCAGACCATATCTTCGAGTATCTGATTTACTCTTTCTGTCTGCCCATCTGTCTGAGGATGATAGGCGGTACTGTATTTCAACTCTGTTCCGAGGGCTTGATGGAGACGGGACCAAAAAGCAGAGGTGAAAAGCGAACCTCGATCAGAAGTGATGGTTCGAGGAACTCCATGCAGACTGACAATTTTGGACACATACAGTCGTGCAAGCTCATCTGCTCGGTACGAAGTTTTGATTGGGAGGAAGTGGGCCACCTTGGTTAATGTATCCACTATGACCCATATCACATTATTGCCCCGTCGGGTCTTAGGTAGTCCTGCGATGAAATCCATACAGACATCGTCCCATTTCCATTGTGATACTGGCAGTGGTTGGAGAAGTCCGGCTGGTTTCTGATGTTCTGCCTTTACTTTATTGCATATGTCGCAACAGGCTACGAAATAAGCGATGTCTTTCTTCATTTCATCCCACCAAAATATTTGTCGAAGGTATTCATATATTTTCGTACCTCCAGGGTGGATTGAATATGAGGATTTGTGGGCTTCAGACAAAATTTTCTGCTTTAGATCAGCTTGATTAGGCACACAAATCCTTCCCCTGAATCGGAGGGTAGCGTACTGATCCTTCGAGAAATCAGAAGACTTGAGACGTTTCTGCAGATCGGCATCGCCCGACTGGGCTTCGCGAATTTCTTCCTCAAGAGTAGGGGTAACCTTCAGAATATTGGCAAGGTCAGCCTCAACTATGACCAGGTTGAGATGAGCTATCTCCTCTTTAAGTTCGGAAGGCAAAGATTCCAACAGGACGTTTAAACTGATGAGTTTTCGACTGAGTGCATCAGCAACCACATTGGCCTTACCCGGATGGTAATTTATTCCAAGGTCATAATCCTTGACCAACTCAAGCCATCTTCGTTGACGGAGATTTAAATCCGGCTGAGTTTACCTTGCATTGCCAGCCCAGAGACCTTGTCTTCTGGCAACACACAACAACATGGCACAGAAAAACAACCGCTTTATTCGTGCTAGCGGAGCATAGTTTATATTACAACAGTTAGCGAGGCCAAGCGGCACACACGGTGCGGCTGAACAATATGTACATTATTTAGTGAACATAAAGGGGCCCCGATCATGACAACTACTCGGTAGTGGAACAACGTCGTAGCGGGACTCCATAGCACAAGGACACCGATGTGGACACGGTCTAGACTCGGACAGCACTCCTTCCCAACGAGACTTTCTTGAAATCTGGCATGACACGCCAGGTCAGTACATTGAATGTACTTGCAAGCTCACAATAAGCATAAACATAATGACAAACAATATCATGATATTTAACCATTTAATCAACAATGCAACCATACATCTAATAGGCTGTGGCTATGTTCAACTGGTACTTATTCCACGGACGTGCTTACCGGACGTGATCATTTCCAGACCACAAACATGATAATCTCTAAAACACACTTGTGATCCTTTCGGCGATCACCACCCGACCAATCCATGGCCTATGGTCCTTACGGCGATCATAAACTGACCAACTCTTGGCCCGTGATCCTTACGGCGATCACAACCCGACCAACTCATGGCCAAACTCAACACGATGGCCTCACTGCCATCCTCAGTACAAACTTAGTGTGCATATTTTATTAAGTGTTGACCCATGGTGTACCCTACTTTCGAGCGTGTCCGTAACCATGGACTCGGCTATCGATAGATTAAAAACACTCTGCAGAGGTTAGTACACTGTACCCACACTATGGAACCCATGGACTCGCACTCCCATTCGGGTGGACCAACAACGTTCCGACGAAACCATTTCATTGCCATGACACTCGGCCATTCCGACTCAGACCCCATCGGGCTAGTCATGGGTGGCCCCGTGTCTACCTCTAGATACCTCGACCACCGTCGTGGCCATGATCCACTCTGGGATCCGGTACCAAAACTTAACTTAACAACGGGCTCACAAGGTTATGCTTGCCTACCGGGCCAGGGTACAGCACGCCCATAACCTTCCCTAAATGGAGGCACCGACCATAGGCACGACAATGAAACGCATTAAGGCCGTCCCATACCGGCAAATGTGGTTGCACTGGGAAAGACTTATTTCAGCGGCACCATGACCCGGTCAACAACATATTCAAGTTGAGTTATTAATCAGGTTCAACTTAATGTGAAAATAATTGGTGTCATAATGCCACACTATGCATCACTTAACATATGCATCACATAACCATGCAAACAACTGAATCAACCACGCTCCTACGGAGCCATCATCAACTCATGCTACTACTCTGGTTAAGATCACACCTCACTTATACCAGAATCATTACCAACAATCTCATCATTTTCCATTATGCAAAAATAATATTTTAACTAATTATCAAACTCTATGACCATATCATTTATTCATCATTTGCAACTAGGTTCTCCTTAGCTAACCAACAAGATTCACTTCAAACATTCTGTAGTTCAAGTATTTTAACATGACAAGCATTTAAGAGAATATAATCAATATATAACTAATTTAAATGCATATATATTCATAAGTTCAAGTAGGAAAATCACAAATATTGAAGTGGCACTATGAAAATGTTACTATGGCTTGCCTTAGTGCTGATGAGGTTCACAAAGCTCCTGGTGATCCTCAAGACAAGCTGGCTCTTCTGAAAATATTCAAAAACACAAAAATAAAATATCAAGAAACCTTCTGAAAATTGCCAGAAAATCTAGACAGCAAGGAAAAATCCCGTCTTTTGGGTGCTGTTAGATTTTTGGACACAGAACACAATGCAAAAAGAATCAATGCATTTGGACTTATAGATAAAAAGTTATGTCCATTTGAAGTTTCCTGGAATTTAAATGAATTTGAAATAATTAAACAGGGGGGGTGACATCGAAAGCGTAAACTCCCGGGGCGCCACCACTCATACCGCTTCACACGCGTAATGAGTGGCTGACTAGCGGGCCCCGCTAGTCAGGCCGGAGGGAGGGGAGAGGGAAACAGAGGGAGGCGGCGCTTCGCCGGAGCTCACGCCGGCGGTGAGGCTTCTTGGAGCCAAACGAGAGGGAGGGATCGACGAAGAAGATGATTGCCCACCTGCCCATACCCGTAGCATAGCTAACGGTGGCCGGATGGCGTCGGATTTGACCTCTCCAACGGAGACAGAGGGTAGAGGTTGCCGGAGATGAGGAAGACAACGGCTTGGGGCGGCTCCAGGGGCTCCAGGGAGTTGGGTTGGCTTCACGGAGAAGAGGCAGAGGCCCTGGCGGGGTCGCCTTGGCTCGGAAGGGGCCGGAGCTGTGGGAACGATTCGGAGGGGATCGCCGGTGAGCTCGGCTCCGGGACGGCAGCCCGCGGCCTGCCCGGCCGGGCTGCGGCTTCTACTAGCTCTAGGAGGAGGGGGAAGTGGCTGTGGTGCTCCAAGAGGCTGCGGAGGGGCTGCTTTTATAGGCGGGGCAACGAGGAGGGCTCGGGCTCCGCCGGAGGACACCTGTCCACGGCGCCCGGCGACGAACGGTGCCAGAGAGAGGGAGAAGACGACGGAGGTCACAGAGGCACTGTGCACAGGCGCGGACGAGCACATGAGCGAGGGGGAAAGAGACGAACACAGTGCACGCGCACTGTGCTGTTGGTCGGACCGTGCCCATGCTCGCTACGGCGAGCTCCGGCATCAGCGAGCGACAGGGGGGAGTTATGGAGGTGGAGATGTGGATGGTGGCGAGGGGTGGTACGCTCTGGCCGGCTGGGCATCGAGCACACGCTCAACAGAGGCGCTGGCGATGCGCAGAGCGCGCGTATTGCATGCCAGCACGCTCGGACAAAAGCGGTCACCGCGTGGACCATGACATCAGGCCACCCTACGCACTAACAAAGATGTCTGGCATGTAGTCCTTAGTAAACTGAGTTGTTACCACGGTTTGGTTAGGTTCCAGGTGCAGTAGAAGTAAAGTTGTGTTGCTGACAAGTTACTGGACAGTAACTTTGGAGAGTTACTGTGGTCAAACTACTGGGGTTCAAGGGCTGAGCTTTGGGGTTCTACTATCTCTTACTAAGGTAAATAAGCACAGGGAAAACCAGCTACAATGGAGCTAGTAAAAAGGTAGTTGTTGTAGAAACTACCATATCTGCCCAGAAGTGACTTTATTTTCTGTAGCCAAAATATTCAAAGAAGTGGTGAAATATTTTTGCTCAGAAAGGTGCCATAGGGTCCAAAGAATATTTAGGATTTTTCTCAGGATTTTTGGGGCAAGAAAAATTAGGGTTGCTTTGGAGCTCAAAGGGTTAGCTAGGATTTTGGAGGCCAAAATGAATATTTTTCAGTTAAGAAAAATATTCCAAGCAATATTGTTGGTATGGCCAGGGGTGAAATGATGGTTGTGAGGAGGAGAGGGAACACTTGGGTGAAAATGAAGGGGTATCCAAGTGATTAAGTCCAAATGAAATGATTCAAAACTACAATTCAAAACCAACTCAGCTGAAAATCAAGCAAAGAAGAAGAGGGCAAAAACCAGGCTGTCACACTGCACCTGCAGTTAATCACTGAAGCTTCTGTTCGGCTCAGCCGGATACAGGTGGGTAGCTTCGGTTAATTAATTATACCTCCAATGCATGCCTTTTTAGTTGAAGAATGAATGAAATGTAATGAAATCCGACTTGTTTATATGAAATCCGACCGTGTATGAATGAACTTATTTTGATTAGTTCGAATTCTTGTATCACTGGCATTGGATGAACATTCAAAACAATACGTACTAGCATTATTCCCAGGGTGATCACCTCGTTTGCAGCAGTTTCACATGTACTCCCTCCGGTCCTTTCTAGTCTGCATACAAGTTTTGTCTGCAGTCAAAGTATCTCTACTTTGACCAATCTTATAGAAAAAGGTATGGACTTTCACAATGTGCGAAGTAAAAAGGAACAGAAGGAGTACAAAGAGTTTGAGCAGCTTTTTAGCGTTCCTGTACATTGCAACCAAACACAGAGGCCTGGCAATTCATAGAGAACATTCAAAACAATTGATGATTATGCATCTCAGCGATTCACATGTCAGAGCCAATATATTACTTCACAACTAAAGAATAAATAAAAAATTGATCGACACTGCTGACAGCAAAGGGCGTCCCATTCGAAAATATCAAACGCATGTCTTCTTGCTAACATCAATGAGCAAAATTTGACAAGGTTGTCCCATTCCAAATTGTCAACTGCCTACGATTGTGGAATGGGCAGGGTTTGTCATCAGTTCGGACATTGACATGGCACCTAGTGCTAAATAAACCAGCTGTTCTTTTTGTGCAGTTCCACCAAAATCAACCAAATTCGTGTGTAGCTTGTATGATTTTGCCCTTATATGTTGCAACGCCTTGAACTTATCGGCACCTCCTTTCTTGTGGTGGAAATGAATGATTTGATGTATTCATGAACATTTTGTGCAGTTCCTATTGAAATCAAGCTGAGCACCCCTGTTTGCACAAATACAAAAAAGTGATTAGTATAAAGCAAACTGTACTATGAGTTGACAGTTTAAACAGGCACCTACATGGTCCATGTAGAGCACACTTTTAGAAAAATGGAACTCACCGGAAAGAATCCTAGAACAACATTGTACTTGCGCATCACAGCAAGAAAATGGAGATTTGTCAGTCCTTCTGAGCTGAAGTTAGTTTGGTCTTGTGGGGAGTAATGTAACCATCCTTCAACTGCTCCTTCGAAACCATCTTTTGCTATCTACTGTGGTGGCCATGCTTACTATATACTCCTCGATTAGTTTAATGTTTCCAACATATTGTGCAGTTCCACTAAAATATATGGTATCTTCAAAGAAGATCCCTGTTTGCACAACTAGAGATTATTACGTATTACATTAAGAGTGGCATCAAATTAGTGGCAAAACAATTGCTCGTTCCAGCCATAGTAATAAATTAAGATGCAAAACTATATCATTACTTGTGTCATCACAGGTCCAGTGCTTCATTACAGCACTGGGACTTGATTTTTGTTTTTCTTCCGCTTGTTCTTCCCCTTCATCACTTGGTTCAATAACAGACAAGCTTCGCCTTCAATGTAAGATTTGGCATGTCAATTAGGGAGCACAAGTATAACACTAAACAATGACATTAATTTTTGATGAAAGTGGCAAAATACAGGACAACAGTTGTGAAATATCCTTATCTTACCTCAATGGGATATTACGGTGCACATACAAATTGGAAGTCTTGCCTCCATTTGTGCAGTTCACTAAAATCAAGCAACATTACCGTACAAGTAGCACAACATATGAAAGCACCCTGCAGAATCATGTGAAAGAAGGCTAGTACTGACCTCTCATGACGCAGAATTCAAACAACTCACAAGAAGAAGATCTGAACCAAATTTGCCAACACGGATAGGAAGTAAGATCTCCTCCTGTGCAGTTCCACTAAGATCAAGCAATCAAGCAACGTTGTCGGTGTGACATTTTGGTTGAACTGCACAAAACACTCTTAAAACAAAAGTGTTTTGTGCAGTGCAACAGAAGGTCACAATGGCAACGAGGTGAAGTAGATAACCATGTTTACACAGAGGTGCAAAGGAAATAACTAGTGCTCAATAACGGTGGATGACACAGAGGCCAACCAAAAGAAGCATCTACCTTATCTAAATGGGAAAGAAAGCAAGACAGTAGCATTTCTCAAATGGCGGCATTGATTAATATTAACAGAGAGATTATATTAACAATAAAATTCGTTAAACATGCAATTTGCTTTTAACTGTGGCATTGCATCAATTTTCTAGCGGCATTATTAGAGGGTGTTTGTTTATAGGGACATTTTGGTGTAGGGACTAAAAAACTCTGTGTCGGTCCCATCTAAACCAAACAGGAGGGACTTTTAGGGACTAAAAGTGGGAATTTGGGACTAAAGAAAGAAGACCCTGAGGGAGAGTCTTTTTGGGACCTTTTCCGACAGCTGCCCCTGCCACGCATCGCACCTTGTCTCTATTAGTTCATTACTAGGGGTAGCATGTCATTTAATAACCTCTAGTCCATGTTTAGTCCATGGAACCAAGCAGGTAGGGACAAGGAGTTTTTAACCAAACAGGGCCTTAGATTAACAACAACTAAAGAGTTGCACGGGACAGTGGACGCACCAGCACCATGTGCATCTACCAATGTACTGGGGTGATGCACAGTCTATTGCAACAAAGAACAAACAACCAAGGAGAATATTTGTGTTGGTCCCAGTTTTGTTATCTTTAGACACCTTTCCCTATGTGAGCGCAACAAATCTAGTCCTGCTCAAACTCTGCAGCCTTGTCCCCCAGAACAAAAGATTAGTTTGTTACAGATGTGCGTATTGCATTTGTCATTGTTTTCCCTTTTCGACCAACGTAGGTGCTGGATAGCCAGTCTGTACTAGTACTTCCCCTTTCTTTCCCCTTTGAACCACGTCCTAGATTTATGCTATACAACTTTCCCCACTACTTTCCCCCATTCCTTTCCTCTTTGAACCACATCTTAGATTCATGCGATACAACTTTCCCCAATACTTCCCCCTTCCTTTCCTTTTTGAACCACGTCCTAGATTCATGCTATACAACTTTTCCCACTACTTTCCCCCATTCCTTTCCTCTTTGAACCACGTCCTAGATTCATGGTATACAACTTTCCCCACTACTTTCCTGTTTGATCCAACACCTAGATTCGAGTGCAGAAGCGGAAAAAGCCCACATGCAGCTAGAGCAATGCATGTGGAATAAGTAAATTATACCTTAAGGTTCTTGGGGTGTGGTTCGGTGGGCAACCGGAGGCCGTTCGGCCCACACTATGTACGGTGGCGAAGAAGAAGGGGTCAGAGGCCCTCCCGCGCCGCCGCTGGGTGAAAGTGAACAGCTATGCCAGTAGTGGATTCCCTCCCTCGCCGACGGCGACACCGTTAAGCCTCCTTCCCTTCCCAGCGGACGGATCCTGCCGGCTCTTTGACCAGCAGTGAGGGGAGAGAGAGAGGCCAACGAAGTCTTGTTTAGTTTTGGAGAGGGTGAGAGAGTGTGAAGAGAGCAAATACAAGCGCTGAGGCTCCAGCGTGCATATATATACTGGAGAGAGTGTGTGAAGAGTGCAAACCCTAGAAAACAAGCGCTGAGGCTATAGCTTATACGTGATGAGGTTATTATACGGTCACTACAAGATCGTATAGCTCCGTATCCATCCATTTTGACCAGTCAAAGAATCCTCCTGGCACGAATTATTCTCAAGTGTAGTTATCGAACCCGAGACCTCAAGTTTGATGAGCGAACAGGCTAACCAGCTACACAACCCTCCCGTTATGTTCAATGAGAGGAAAATAACCTTTTATACATTCTTGCATTCGTGTGACAAGCATGCCGTGTTTTTTGTGTGTGTGGGAGTCATTGGGATTTAAATCATAACCATGTCATGTGGCTTTGGTGGTAAGACTATCCATAGTGGTGCAGAAATAATGCAGCCTTAGTCACCTTACCTCTCTCCACATAGTACGTTGGGTCCCACCAGTCAGAGGGTGAAACAAACAAATTAATAAGAAAAATTAAAAGCGCCAGTGGTGTATCTTACCTCAGACATCTCGCTACTGCTCGTGAACACTGTCCAATTTATCCCTCTGTTCGCTCATGTACTATTTTAAGTGAATCCTTATTATAACATGCACACAATTTTGGGCACTTGTATTCGACATAAGTCAGTGTGCCACCATATCTCGTACTACTCCATCCGTCTAGGTGTGATAACTCACGTTAGAAGGTGTAGCGGTACCAATGTGCAAGCAGATTGGAGGAGAAGGATAAACTTGGCCGGTCATTCCTCCAATCAAAGCCCTGATTTGTGTCTCTAAACGCAACAATTAATCCAGACAACTAAGAGATGTCGTTTTAGCTACCATGCAGGGCCACATATTAACTCGCATGCAAGACGACTTTGATTTCTTGACTGATCAACGTGTAGTTGCGCTCCATCCATTGGGTTTTCGGGGGAGATAACAAGGCAGAGTAAGGAGCGTTTGGTTACATTGCTTAGGCTGGTCATAGTGGTGAGTAACTTGGACTAGTAACATGCATATGTTACTAGTCTATGTTACTACTACGTGAAGTTTGCCGTCGGAAGCGAGCCAATCTGGCTCTCCTGAGCTAGCAAGGTTTTTCTAGCCCACCCAAGCTAGCTGGCCCACAAAAGCTAACATATTTTAACAATTCCAAACGCCTAACCTTGCCTGGCTATGCTATAAGCTGTTCTTTCTAAGGATCCAAATGCTCCCTAAGTAACAACGCTCGCTAGCAACGAGGCCAGGAGGGGATTGAGATGTGAAGTTAATGGACGACGGCTAAACATTTTGGGAATATCTTATTTCCGCAAGATGACTTAACACCTAGATGGAGGGAGTACTACTCCTCAGTCTAGGTTTGATGGAATATTCATCACCTCTTCTCTTCTTGTACGTACTCCATTTGTATCTCACTTCCTGTGGCTTCACACTCGCACGATTTTCCTATTCTATGAACCTGTGTGTGTGTGTGTGTGTGTGTGTGTGTGTGTGTGTTTAACAACATATGTGTGTGTTAGAGAGAGCGACAAATCGACCTACTCCTATAGAGAGATGGTGTGTAGTGTACGATTTTAGCCGCGAAGGTCGGTGCATCCTCTCGTTTCCGGGCCTCCGGTAGGGACAGGCGGACAACTGCCACGCCCGCTCCTGACCAGCCTGGCCCACCCAAAGCCCCTCCATTGCCCGCATGCGCTTCCTCCCTGAAACGGTCAGTGCCGCTCCAAAGAATCGGTGCCGCATTCATGCCCGGGCAGAGCGGACGCGACCTCTCACTGGCGCCTGCGTTGAAGGGAGAAGCAGATTCAAGAGTGATGGTTGCTTCGTCCATCCAACTTACTGTTGGGTCTATGTGATTTGACGGCTCATTGGTCATTATTACTGAGGTGGTAGGACTTCTGGATGTCCCACGCTTTCGGCGAAAGGAGGTACTACTAGATTACAATTTTCTCCATTCTTACAGCGGAGGAGTGCAAGAGCAGTGAAAACACGCAGGCTCAGTGATTACATGGCCCACCTCACATATCACCATATTTTCTGGACTCCGTGCAACACCTAACTCTTTACATAGTACTCCCTCCGTTCCTAAATATAAGTCTTTGTAGAGATTCCACTAGGTGGATTACATACGGAACAGAATGAATGAATCTACACTTAAAATGCATCTATATACATCCGTATGTGGTTCATGGTGAAATCTCTACAAAGACTTATATTTAGGAACGGAGGAAGTACTAGTATAGTATGTACTGTAATTTATCAGCGAGATAAATTTGTACAATGCTATGAAGCTTCCAGCTTCTGTTACATGTATCTTGCATCCAAGGTTGCCCGTTGCAATATTTCATCAAATACAAAGGAGACCAACATGCATGCTATTGCATCTCAATGATTGACAGATCATAGCAAATATGTACTCCCTCCGTTTGTACTAAAGTTTGCATAAAGTTGAGACACTTATTTTGGAACAGAGACAACTAAAGAAAAGAAATGATCCATGCAGTCCCTAGCCCTTGAACAGTAAACCCTAACCAGGCTTTAATTTGCTGGCAACGTTCGAGCTTCCCAAGAAATGAAGTTTGCAACCTTTTGATCATTGGATCATTTTGTGCAGTTTCACCAAAATCGAAATGAGCATCCCTGTGGCAAAGAAATTGAAGAAGCGTGATTAGAATAAGATTACCGGGACTAGTTGATGAGACATAAACTCATCACAAATACAGTACGTAGAAGCCAGTAGAGGTATGTGCGGGGCAAAGAAGTAGAGAAATATCCACATGGAGTGATGTGGGCAGCTGGAGCAGTGTTGCAAGCCGGCTGTAAAGGGAGTTGTACCTGAGGGATGTCGGGACATAGCTCAACCTTGAGGAGGGCGGCGGGAGGCGGCAACTGCCCACGTCGCGGCAGTGAGCAAGGGACGAAGGCAACCTCACCGGCTTTGCGAGAGAGAATGGCGGGGACCCCTGATTGGGACATGTCGACAGTGGGTTTTCGCCATCGGCGGCGGCGGCCGCATCTACACTAAGCATCCACCCCTTCCCCCGGCGGACGTGATCCATCGGGATGTTAGAGATGTGGCCACAGTCGTTTTGTGTGAGTGAGTGTGAAGAGAGCAACCCCAGCAAGCAACCGTGTAGGCTGGCCGGTCCTGACTATGTATATAGTGGAGCACTTTCCTTTTCTCTCCATATGAACCTATTATATTGCATACACGCCACTGAAGAAAAAATAAAACTTTATTTATAAATGACGCGGCACCTACTAATCATTCTCCTATAAACCTTGCGCTTGCATCTCCAAAATATTAACCTTGCGATTGGCTCTTCGCCTCTTCGGGAAGTCGAGCAATAATGGTACTGCAGTATATATCATTCTGGCTATATGAGATTGAATGAATTGCTGCACGTCCACCATGTGGGCGAGGGTCGAGGGGCGAGGGAGAGTGCGTACTATTACGTCTGTTTCAAGGGGTGTTTGTTTCCAGGGACTTTTTAGTGTAGGGACTAGAAAAAGTCCCTCTTAGAGACTTTTTAACCAAGCAGGAGGGACTACTAGGGACTAAAAGTTGCTTTTTGGGACTAAATGAAGAAGACTCTCAAGGAGAGTCTTTTTTGGGACTTTTTCAACAATGCCCCTCCCTGCACCCATTGCCCTGCCACCCCATGGTGTTGTTTGGTTGTTATTTTTCTGTATACTAGGGGTAACATGGTCATTGAATAACCTCTAGGGAGGGACTAGGGACTTTTTAGTCTCTGAAAACAAACAAGGAGGGACTTTTGAAGGAGTAGGGACTTTTTAGTTGGGACTAGAAAAAGTCCTAGGACTTATGAACCAAACAAGGCCTCAATATGGACTACATCCAGAGCAAAATTAGTGAATCTACACTCTAAAATACGTCTATATACATCAGTGTTTGGATATGTACTAGTAGTTCATATTGAAATCTACTAAAGGACATATATATATTCCAAACAATATGATAATCTCTCTAACCAAGGTAGGGATGAGGAGTAAGCGGAGGGAGTAGTAAAATTTTCTCCTCGTCTTGCGAGCCACCGCGCGCGTGGGCGATGGAGCGGGCGTAAGGCGTACAATACTGCTCTGAGTAAGCAAGTTTCACCGCATCTTGCGAGCCATCGCGCCCGTGGGCGGGGGAGACGGCGTACTAAGCAAGCTTCTCCTCGTTCTACGAGTTGACGGGACACATCAAAAGTACTCTAGTGTATAGAGCCTTGCCTCTAAGGTAGGCCCCACATGGTTTGCCTCTTTTTTAACATAACGCGTCAAGTCGCAATTTGTTTGTTCACCTGTGGTAGACGATCCTCCCTCCATCAAGTGGACAACCATTACACGTGTCAAATTACCACGTGGGCTGCCTTTTCGTACAGAAATGAGCTCCACCATGTACCACACGGGTGTGGTTGGGAAAGAGACAGGAGTACATGCGTCGTGCGTGCACCTCTTCTCTTCGTGCATGTCCCCCACCTACGTGGGCGTGTGTGAGAGAGATACAAACCTAGACAGATGGCATGTGCATTCGTGAGTGTTTTTTTGGGAGGGGGTTGATTTCGTGAATGTATTTGTGGGAATATGTGTCGATGACATCTCAAACAAAAATTTGCATGTAATGTGTGTGAAATGGAGGCCTATCCATATCATATATAGAGGGCCGGGCGATCCCCGAGAAGAGAGGGAGGGGTCATAGATATCGATAGAGTTGAAGAGAGGATCAAGTGGGTGGGTGCGAGATCGATAAAGAGAGCCATCGAAATTGTGTGTGTGTGCAAGTCAAAGATATAGGGCGACTGACCTACCAGAACGTCAGAGGGCACAGGTCAAGTTTCCGTGTGGTAGGGAGACATGACTAGAGCGCTCGATGAATCGGTGTGTGTGTGGGAGGGGGGTGGGGGAGGGGTAGGCAGAGGGCTAACTATAGAGGTAGAATGACTCGTATATATGTTGAGAAGGAGAGACTCAGCTATGTCTTGAGGGAGATCGATCGACATCCATACATAACTGAAGGACGAGAAATAGGATGGGAGAGAGAGAGAGGGAGGGAGAGGGGTAGAGTGCTGGATGGGTGATGGAGTTGCTTCTCGAAGATGGCTGGAGAGGCCTACTAGACAAACTGAGGGTGGAACTGCAATATTATCAATAAGAGCGGGGATGTGTTTTTGTGTGTGCCTGTGCATGATAGATCTGTCGGGATGCATCCATGGATGATGAAGGGGAACCATGTGTTTGGTAAGCAAACCTAACTAGATCGGTAGATCAATTGTTGTTTCTCGGAGGAAGGGAGAGACATAACTAATGAGGTAGATCAATTGACGCATGGGGAAAAACGAGTTATAAGGACCTAGCTAGCTATATGTATAGCGGGAGATCGGTCGGTGTACATCCATTTGTTAGAGGCAAATAAGGCCCAGCAAGACGGATAGACAGAGAGAATGGAGCTATGAGGTGGTGCGAGAGGCCCAGCTCCTAGCTAGATAGGGGGAGGAGTGTGCGGTTGTGAGATTGATGAAAATAGGGGCGAGAGTTTACACGTGTGTGGGACCGTATGAGATACATGAGGCAAGGACACATAAAGGAGGAGATTGAAGGTGCGTGTGTATGTTGTAGGCAGACATCGCTGGAGAGGTTTATCGATCGGTGTGTGTCGGAAAGGAGTTGGGGAGACTGTGGGAGAACGACCTAAAGAAAAAAAATGAATGTGCGCGATGGATAGAATGCCGAGGGAGGAGGAGGGCATGTGCATGCACGAGAGAAAGTTAGTGGTAGCTACAAAGGTTTAGAGGATTGTGTGGGTGCAAGAGACTAACAAAGATCATAATTTGATATGAAAGTGGATTCATATATTTGAATAGGAGATCATAGTGTTACAACACATGCATATACATGCATGAATATAGAGGTGATACGCGTGTTGCACATGTTATACCATTATGTGATAATGCATGGCATTTGCAACTCACAACTAAATGTCAAACAATCTAAACCATACTATACATCGAACAATCTCACATTTTATTTGAATTTGTGATAATGTGTGGCGGTTGCAGCTTACAACTAAATATCGAACAATCTAAACAATACTATATATCGAACATTCTCACATTTTATTTGAATTTGTGGTAATGTGTGGTGTTTGCAACTCACATCTAAATACTTGTAGGCGTAGGGGGCGGGGTGCTACCTCTTGAGCACTGCATTGGTTTTCCCTTGAAGAGGAAAGGATGATGCAGCAAAGTAGCGTAAGTATTTCCCTCAGTTTTTGAGAACCAAGGTATCAATGCAGTAGGAGGCTCCTCAAAAGTCCCTCGTACCTACACAAACAAACAAGAACCTCGCAACCAACGTGATAAAGGGGTTGTCAATCCCTTCACGGTAACTTGCGAAAGTGAGATCTGATAGAGATAATAAGATAAGATAAATATTTTTGGTATTTTTATGATATAGATTGGAAAGTAAAGATGCAGATAAAAGTAGATTGGAAACTTATATGATAAAAGATAGACCCGGGGGCCATAGGTTTCACTAGTGGCTTCTCTCAAGATAACATAAGTATTACGGTGGGTGAATAAATTACTGTCGAGCAATTGATAGAAAAGTGCATAGTTATGAGATTATCTAGGCATGATCATGTATATAGGCATCACGTCCGCAACAAGTAGATCGACTCCTGCCTGCATCTACTACTATGACTCCACACATCGACCGACTCCTGCCTGCATCTAGAGTATTAAGTTCATAAGAACAGAGTAACACATTAAGCAAGATGACATGATGTAGAGGGATAAACTCAAGCAATATGATATAAACCCCATCTTTTTATCCTCGATGGCAACAATACAATACGTGCCTTGCTGCCCCTGCTGTCACTGGGAAAGGACACCGCAAGATTGAACCCAAAGCTAAGCACTTCTCCCATTGCAAGAAAGATCAATCTAGTAGGCCAAACCAAACTGATAATTCGAAGAGACTTGCAAAGATAACCAATCACACATAAAAGAATTCAGAGGAGATACAAATATTTCTCATAGATAAACTTGATCATAAACCCACAATTCATCGGATCTTGACAAACACACCGCAAAAAGAGTTACATCGAATAGATCTCCAAGAAGATCGAGGAGAACTTGGTATTGAGATTCAAAGAGAGAGAAGAAGCCATCTAGCTAATAACTATGGACCCGAAGGTCTGTGGTAAACTACTCACAACTCATCGGAGAGGCCTTAGATATGATGTAGAGGCCCTCCGTGATCGATTCCCCCTCCGGCGGAGCGCCGGCGAAGGCTCCAAGATAGGATCTCGCGGATACAGAAGGTTGCGGCGGTAGAAATAGTTTTTTGTGGTGCTCCTGGATGTTCTAGGGGTACGTGGATATATATAGGCGAAGAAGGTAGGTCAGGGGAGCCACGAGGGGCCCACGAGGGTGGGGGCGTGCCCACCCCCCTAGGGCGCGCCAGGCACCCTCGTGGCCGCCTCGGCTGCTTCTTGACATCCACTCCAAGTCTCCTGAATTGCGTTCGTTCCAAAAAGATCGCTCCCAAAGGTTTCATTCCATTTGGACTCCGTTTGATATTCCTTTTCTTCGAAACACTGAAATAGGCAAAAAAAAACAGCAATTCGGGCTGGTCCTCCGGTTAGTAGGTTAGTCCGAAAAATGATATAGAAGTGTAAAGTAAAGCCCATAAACATCCAAAACGGGTAATATAATAGCATGGAACAATAAAAAATTATAGATGAGACATATCCAACATCCCCAAGCTTAATTCCTGCTCGTCCTCGAGTAGGTAAATGATAAAAACAGAATTTTTGATGTGGAATGGTACCTAGCATATTTCTCATTGTAATTTTCTTTATTGTGGCATGATTGTTCAGATCCAAATGATTCAAGATAAAAGTTCATAAAACATAAAAATAGTAATACTTCAAGCATACTAACAAGTAATCATGTCTTATCAAAATAGCATAGCCAAAGAAAGCTTATCCCTACAAAATCATATAGTTAGGCCATGCTTCATTTTCATCACACAAAATACTCCCATCATGCACAACCCCGGTTTCAGCCAAGCAATTGGTTCATACTTTTTAACGTGCTTCAGCTTTTTCAACTCTTATGCAATACATGAGCGCAAGCCATGGACATAGCACTATATGTGGAATAGAGTGGTGGTTGTGAAGACAAAAAGGGAGAAGATAGTCTCACATCAACTAGGCGTATCAACGGGCTATGGAGATGCCCATTAATAGATATCAATGTGAGTTAGTAGGGATTGCCATGCAACGGATGCACTAGAGCTATAAATATATGAAAGCTCAACAAAAGAAACTAAGTGGGTGTGCATCCAACTTGCTTTCTCACGACGACCTAGGGCATTTTGAGGAAGCCCATCATTGGAATATACAAGCCAAGTTCTATAATGAAAAATTCCCACTAGTATATGAAAGTGACAACATAGGAGACTCTCTATCATGAAGATCATGGTGCTATTTTGAAGCACAAGTGTGGAAAAAGATAGTAACATTGTCCCTTCTCTCTTTTCTCTCACTTTTTATTTATTTTATTTGGTGGGCTTCTTTGGCCTCTTTTATTTTTTATAAAGTCCGAAGTCTCATCCCGACTTGTGGGGGAATCATAGTCTTCATCATCCTTTCCTCACTTGGGACAATGCTCTAATAATGAAGATCATCACACTTTTATTGATTTACAACTCAATACTTAGAACAAAATATGACTCTACGTGAATGCCTCTGGCGGTGTACCAGGATATGCAATGAACCAAGAGTGACATGTATGAAAAATTATGAAGGTGGCCTTGCCACAAATACAATGTCAACTACATGATCATGCAAAGAGCAATATGACTGATGGGGCGTGTCATAATAAACAGAATGGTGGAAAGTTACATGGCAATATATCTAGGAATGGCTATGGAAATGCCATAATACATAGGTATGATGGCTGTTTTGAGGAAGGTAAATGGCGGGTGCATGATACCGGCGAAAGTTGCGTGGCTAATAGAGGCTAGCAATGGTGGAAGGGTGAGAGTGCGTATAATCCATGTACTCACATTAGTCATAAAGAACTCATATACTTATTGCAAAAGTCTACTTGCCCTCGAAGCAAAGTACTACTACACATGGTCCTAGGGGAAGGGTTGGTAGGAGTTAACCATCGCGCGATCCCGACCTCCACACATAAGGAAGAAAATTAAAAGAGCACCCCATGCAACAAATTTGTCACGCAACTTTTACCATACATGCATGCTACGGGACTTGCCAACCTTAACACAAGTATTTCTCAGTTTCATAATTACCCAACTAGCACGACTCTAACATTACCACCTTTATATCTCAAAACAATTATCAAGCATCAAATTGATCATAGTGTTTAATGCACTTTCTATGATAATTTTTATTATACCCAACTTGGATGCTCATCATATTAGGACCAATTTTTTAACCATAGAAAATACCATGCTGTTCTAAAAGACTCTCAAAATGATATAAGTGAAGCATGAGATATCAACAATTTCTACAATATTAAGCCACCGCCGTGCTCTAAAAAGATATAAGTGAAGCACTAGAGGAAAACTTGTCTAGCTCAAAAGATATAAGTGAAGCACATAGAGTATTCTAATAAATTCCAAATCAAGTGTATCTCTCCCAAAAGGTTTTTAGAACAAGGATGATTGTGGTAAACTAAAAAGCAAAGACTCATATCATACAAGATGCTCCAATCAAAACACATAACATGTGGCGAATAAAAATATAGCTCCAAGTAAAGTTACCGATAGACGAAGACGAAAGAGGGGATGCCTTCCGGGGCATCCCCAAGCTTAGGCTTTTGGTTGTCCTTGAATATCTTGGGGTGCCATGGGAATCCCCAAGCTTAGGCTCTTGCCACTCCTTATTCCATAGTCCATCAAATCTTTACCCAAAACTTGAAAACTTCACAACACAAAACTCAACAGGAAATCTCATAAGCTCCGTTAGTGCAAGAAAGAAAAACCACCTCATAAGGTACTGTAATGAACTCATTATTTATTTATATTGGTGTTAAACCTACTGTATTCCAACTTCTCTATGGTTCATACCCCCCGATACTAGCCATAGATACATCAAAATAAGCAAACAACACACGAAAAACAGAATCTGTCAAAAACAGAACAGTCTGTAGCAATCTGTAACTTTAGAATACTTATGGAACACTAAAAATCTTACCAAAATAGGAAGTACTTGGAAATTTGTCTATTGATCTACTTCAAAAAGAATCAACTAAAAATCACGTTTCTGTGATTTATTAAAATTATTCTCATGCGCGCAAAAGTTTCTGTTTTTCAGCAGAATTGAATTAACTATCACCGTAGGTTATCCTATAGGTTCTACTTGGCACAGAAACTAATTAAAACATAAAACCACATCTAAACAGAGGCTATATGATTTATTTATTTATTTAATAACAGCAAGGAAAAATATTGGGTTGTCTCCCAACAAGCGCTTTTCTTTAAAGCCTTTTAGCTAGGCATTGATAATTTTAATGATGCTCACCTGAAAGACAAGAATTGAAGCGCAAAGAGAGCATCATGAAACATGTGACAAACACATATAAGTCTAACATACTTCCTATGCATAGGAATATTATAAGCAAACAAATTTGCAAGGCAAGCAAAAACTAGCATATGCAAGGAAGAAGAAAGAGACGTTAACAATCTCAACATGACGAGAGGAAATTTAGTAAGATAAAAATTTCTAGAACCATATTTCCTCTCTCATAATAATTACATGTAGGATCATAGGCAAATTCAACAAAATAGCTATCACATAACATATTCTCAACACGATCCACTTGTATGTGAAGTTGACACTCTTCCAAAATAGTGGGATTATCATTAACTAAAGTCATGACCTCTCCAAACCCACTTTTATCAAAAATACCATAAGATTGAACATTCTCCAAATATGTGGGATCTAAAGTTGATACTCTTCCAAACCCACTTTCAATATTATTGCGAACACTATTATCAATCTCATATTCATCATGGGCTTAAATAAATTTTCAAGATCATAAGAAGAGTCACCCCAATCATGATCATTGCAACAAGTAGTAGACATACCAAAAATAGCATCCCCAAGCTTAGGGTTTTGGATATTATTAGCACAATTGACATCAAGAAAATTTAAAATAAAATCATAGCAATCATGCTTTTTATTCAAGGAGCTATCGTGAATCTCTTCATAAATTTCTTCATCACAATTTTCAGATTCATGAATTTCAAGCAAAACCTCATAATTAAAGATAATCTAGTGCACTCAAATCACTAGAATTTGGTTCATCATAATTGGATCTCTTAAAGAGATTGGCAAGCGGATGAGGATCCATATATCTTAGGTTCTCTGCTTAGCAATAAATAAACAACCATTCCAACCAAACGAGCAAACGAGCCAAGTAAGACAACAAAGTAAACGAAAAAACGAACAGAAGAAGGGCGAATAAAACGGCAAGGGTGAAGTGGGGGAGAGGAAAACGAGAGGCAAATGGCAAATAATATAATGCGAGGGAGATGGGTTTGTGATGGGTACTTGGTATGTCTTGACTTGAGCGAAGACCTCCCCGACAACGACGCCAGAAATCCTTCTTGCTACCTCTTGAGAACTGCGTTGATTTTCCTTGAAGAGGAAAGGGTGATGCAACAAAGTAGCGTAAGTATTTCCCTCAGTTTTTGAGAACCAAGGTATCAATCCAGTAGGAGGCTCCTCAAAAGTCCCTCGTACCTATAGAAATAAACAAGAACCTCGCAACCAACGCGATAAAGGGGTTGTCAATCCCTTCATGGTAACTTGAGAAAGTGAGATCTGATAGAGATAATAAGATAAGATACATATTTTTGGTATTTTTATGATATAGATTGGAAAGTAAAGATGCAAATAAAAGTAGATTGGAAACTTATATGATAAAAGATAGACCCGGGGGCCGTAGGTTTCACTAGTGGCTTCTCTCAAGATAGCATAAGTATTACGATGGGTGAACAAATTACTGTCGAGCAATTGATATAAAAGTGCATAGTTATGAGATTATCTAGGCATGATCATGTATATAGGCATCACGTCCGCAACAAGTAGATCGACTCCTGCCTGCATCTACTACTATTACTCCACACATCGACCGACTCCTGCCTACATCTAGAGTATTAAGTTCATAAGAACAGAGTAACACATTAAGCAAGATGACATGATGTAGAGGGATAAACTCAAGCAATATGATATAAAACCCATCTTTTTATCCTCGATGGCAACAATACAATACATGCCTTGCTGCCCCTGCTGTCACTGGGATAGGAAACCGCAAGATTGAACCCAAAGCTAAGCACTTCTCCCATTGCAAGAAAGATCAATCTAGTAGGCCAAACCAAACTGATAATTCGAAGAGACTTGCAAAGATGACCAATCACACATAAAAGAATTCAGAGGAGATTCAAATATTTCTCACAGATAAACTTGATCATAAACCCACAATTCATTGGATCTCGACAAACACACCGCAAAAAGAGTTACATCGAATAGATCTCCAAGAAGACTGAGGAGAACTTGTATTGAGATTCAAAGAGAGAGAAGAAGCCATCTAGCTAATAACTATGGACCCAAAGGTCTGTTGTAAACTATCACAAATCATCGGAGAGGCCTTGGAGATGATGTAGAGGCCCTCCGTGATCGATTCCCCCTCCGGCGGAGCACCGACGAAGGCTCCAAGATGGGATCTCGCGGATACAGAAGGTTGCGACGGTGGAAATAGTTTTTCATGGTGCTCCTGGATGTTCTCGGGGTAGGTGGATATATATAGGCGAAGGAGGTAGGTTAGGGGAGCCACGAGGGGCCCACGAGAGTGGGGGGCGCGCCCACCCCGCTAGGGCGCGCCAGGCACCCTCGTGGCCGCCTTGGCTGCTTCTTGAGATCCACTCCAAGTCTCCTGGATTGCGTTTGTTCCAAAAAGATCGCTTCCAAAGGTTTCATTCCGTTTGGACTCCGTTTGATATTCCTTTTCTTCGAAACACTAAAATAGGCAAAAAAACAACAATTCGGGTTGGGCCTCCGGTTAGTAGGTTAGTCCCAAAAGTGATATAAAAGTGTAAAGTAAAGCCCATAAATATCCAAAACGGGTAATATAATAGCATGGAACAATAAAAAATTATAGAGACATTGGAGACGTATCACGGGGCACCATACATAATGTGATAAACACATTATACATATGAGACATGGTTTAGGTTATGAAGATCTAGCTAGAGCTTGAAATGTACTGTGATTTGAAATCAACATAAAGTGGATTCAAAAAATCGAGTTCGAGTTCATATAGTACACATAGTTCATATGTAACTCGAGACTAATCATGTGGTGTGCTGTGAAGATAATACACAAATGATGGTTTAACTTGACAATAATCATGATTGTAGATCCTATTAAAATAGAAAAACGAATTCAAATGCTTTGACTTCACAAGAATCATTATTGTAGATCTTATTCAAATAGATAAAGGAATTCAAATTTAGTTCATATTGAAGCGGTAGTATATACGTTTGGAATGCACTAAAACGTTCATTTGAGTAGTAGGTTGCATGCATTATACACGTAGTGAAATATTTTAATTGAACATAACATGAATTCAAAGTTTTGAATGACATTTGTAGTGCGAATTGATTTGGTACATGTTGGGGATATAACTGGTGGGTATAAACCGCCCAGGAGGGGCCGGTTTATCCTCAGAGAGGTTACTAATATTAAAGCCCATGAAGTTATAGAAGACAACGAATTATGAAGGAAACTTAACAAGGAAGCCCAAAGCTCAGAGGCGGGTTAGGGCCCGTGGACATAAACCGCCATGGGCGTGTAACTTGTAAGGTAAGGTAGGAAAGAATAGATACCGAGCCGGACACGTTTATGAACCGGCCTCAGGATTCTGTAGACTGACGGACGTCAACCTGTGTATATAAAGGGACGACCCAGCGGCGGTTTAGGGACAAGAAACAACAACTCGAGAGCCAGGTTACGCGTATTCGCTCCCTGGTTACCGAAACCCTAGCAATTCCACCACAACTGGATCGTAGGGTTTTACCTTCACCGCAAGGGGCCGAACCAGTATAAACTCCCCGTGTCCTTTGTCCGGTTTAACCCCTTTAAGCTAATCTCATTGCGATGGCTCCACGACTAAGTCCCCACACTAGGACATCTGACGTGACAATTCCACGACAGTTGGCGCCCATCATGGGGCTATCGCATGATGGTTTCAAGTTCTTAGAGGGTAATTTCAAAGGACTCAAGGGATACGCAGTGGGCCAGATGACCAAGAGTCGTCACGGCAAGCTCTACATCGATGACGCAGGCTGGAGCCCCGACGCCGGCTCAATCGAGTACGGGTACCGGGTCCCCTTCGGATGAATTCATGTCTTCATTGGCAAGATCGGTGAACCGGGCCCTGAGCTGGACATCTGCGCCGACCTCATCGAGACGGCTCAGCGTGCAAGCCCCTCTCGAGTTCAACCCGCCATGAAGCGTGCTTTCGTAGGATTCATCAATGGTGCAGAATATGAACCGGTATCTGACAGTGAGATGGTTGTCTATTCAGATGGCGGGTCATCCACCGGTGAGACCGAGTCATTGTATCAACTGCCAGATGGCCAGTACGGGGGCTGTTCCGATGGCGACAGTATTCCGTTCCCCCTTGAACCGCCAAACCGGGTTGCGATCTTCATGGCTGGTATGCAGCCCATGCAGCACACCCCAGCGGCGGCGGCAATGATTTTCGGATTGGCAACCGGGGCAGGAGGCCCCGCGCGCCCGCTGGCTCAAGTCCTGTCCGATCTATTGGACGCCTTGACGACATTGTTGACCACTAAGGTTAACCTAGATAATCGAGATCAGCATAACGCGGAGGTCACAAAACTGCGAGATCTGATAGCTCAGGCCAAGGAGGACATGGCAGCTGAGGAAACCAGGATGGCTGAGGAGCGGGCCGCTTTGGATGCTCAGGCACAGCGGATTCAGTCGGAAAATTATCGGCTCATGCTGGATCAGAACATGGAAGCTCAAGGGGAAGGTAGCTCAGGCGTTCAAGGAGAGGGTCATTAAGGAGGGCCCTTGGGTGGAAGGAGGGGATGCAGACAATGTGTGGATGAAGATGGCAACTTGCATTCATTAGGTGGCTGTCGGTGTCAAAACCGGCGGATCTCGGGTAGGGGGTCCCGAACTGTGCGTCTAGGCGGATGGTAACATGAGACAAGGGATTCGATGTTTTACCTAGGTTCGGGCCCTCTCGATGGAGGTAAAACCCTACGTCCTGCTTGATTAATATTGATGATATGGGTAGTACAAGAGTAGATCTACCACGAGATCAAGGAGGCTAAACCCTAGAAGCTAGCCTATGGTATGATTGTTGTTCATCCTATGGACTAAAACCCTCCGGTTTATATAGACACCGGAGAGGGCTAGGGTTACACAGAGTCGGTTACAATGGTAGGAGATCTACATATCCGTATCGCCAAGCTTGCCTTCCACGCCAAGGAAAGTCCCATCCGGACACGGGACGAAGTCTTCAATCTTGTATCTTCATAGTCTTGGAGTCCGGCCGATGATGATAGTTCGGCTATCCGGACACCCCCTAGTCCAGGACTCCCTCAGTAGCCCCTGAACCAGGCTTCAATGACGATGAGTCCGGCGCGCATATTGTCTTCGGCATTGCAAGGCGGGTTCCTCCTCCGAATTCTTCATAGAAGATTGTGAACACCAGGATAGTGTCCGGCTCTGCAAAATAAATTCCACATACCACCGTAGAGAGAATAATATTTACACAACTTCAATCTGCTGACGTATTTTGTAGCATGACATCACGCCACGGCCAAGCCTTTACTCGAATTGTTTTTATTGTTCCACCTCAGCGCGTTTAGCGAAGCGGTTTCCTTGGCATGTCTTGTCGAAGCAGAGACCGTGTTCCCCTTATTCCGGGATTCCCATCAATACGGACGTGGGTAACCCAACCGCGCCATTGATTGCGGCGCTTGGGAGATAAGCGAGTTTTACCAGGCCGGTGGGGATGCATGGTTCTGTCCGCCCATATATAAGGGGATACCTACGCCTTCTTCCTCCTTTGCTTATCCATCTCCGCGCACTCGAGCTCCAGCGCCCAAGTCCGCACATCTCACCTCAACCTTCTCCAACCATGTCCGGAGTGGGAGGCAAGTGGATGGCCTCCTCCATTACGAAGGGGCACATCAAGAAGCTGCGCAGCGCCGGATATTTGTCCAGTGATATCGCGCACCGGCTCCCCGACGAGGGGCAGCTCATCCCCACCCCCGGGCCCCATGAGAGGGTGGTATTCCTTCCCCATTTCCTCCGTGGACTGGGCTTCCCACTCCACCTCTTTGTCCGGGGGCTCATGTTCTATTATGGCCTGGATTTCCATGATCTGGCCCCGAATTTCATCCTCAACATCTCGGCGTTTATCGTCGTGTGCGAGGCCTTCCTCTGCCTCCAGCCCCACTTCAGCTTGTGGCTCAAGACCTTCAATGTCAAGCCGAAGGTTGTGAAGGGCAGCCAAGCGGAGTGCGGAGGCGCCATGGTGGGCAAGATGCCCAACGTCACATGGCTCGAAGGTGCCTTTGTGGAAACCATCAAAGGGTGGCAATCGGGGTGGTTCTATATCACCGAGCCATGTGACCCTGAATGGGCAGCGGCCCCCGAATTCAGATCTGGTATCCCCACACGGCTCACCTCCTGGAAAGAGAAGGGCCTGAGATGGGGAGATTCGGAAGAGCTGACCGGACTCCAAGCCTGCGTCCAAAAGCTAGTGAACAAGAAGCTCAAGCTTGTCAACGTAGTCCAGGTCATGCTCATCCGCCGGATTCTCCCGTGCCAACAACGGGCTTTCAATTTGTGGGAGTTCGATCCGGCACAACACCAGACCTTGAACAGGCTCTTCGACACTACGTACGAAGAGGCCTGGAAGGTGCTGTTCAAGGGCACCGAGGCCCCCGCATCCGCTACTGAAGATCGCAGATTCAGCTCGCAGCGTCCATCTGACGAGGCAAGCCATGTTATCCTTTATGGGACACTTGATTTTCATAGTTTGACTCTATGTGGGATCTAAACTCCCTCTCCTTTGACAGGACTGGCTGAAGAAGGCCGGGCAGACTAACTGTCCGGCTCCTTTGCCAGAAGACCCAGCGGACGCCTGCTTAATGGGGCTGCTGGTTCCGGCACCTCACGTGGTGCCGGATAAGAAGGCCAAGAAGAAGGCCGCGGGAACTCGAAAGAGTTTCCGGCGCCAGGTGTTATCGGATTCATCGTCCGATGACTCCGAGGTGGACTCCTCCCGCGAAGACGAGGAGGAGAAGAAAGAAGCTTCTTCCCCAACGGGGGAAGGGAAGAAAAGGAAGGCCTCCCCAACTGGGAGGGCCGGAGGGTCCAAGAAGGGATGGACCCTTCCTCCGGACTATTCTGCCAACGCCGGTGATGGCGACGAGGATTGGCATTCAAGGGCCAAGCCCCTGGCGAGATTGTAAGTATCCAGACTCCCGAATAGCCCATAACTTTTCTTTTCGTCGCATGGTGTCTTTCTAATGCCGCATACAACCCTGTAGTCTGCCCAAGGACGATCTTCCCGCTTCGTCGAGTGGGTCCTTGGGTACGTCAGATGTGGATAGCACTTCACTTCCGAACGCCTCCTCCCCTCGTGAAGATGCCGAGGTGGGATCCTGGAAAGGGACCCACCAGGAGGAGGGGGCCCCGGAGGTGCCACAGGGCAACCTCCCGGACTTTGGACCGGACTCCGCACCGGAACCTGCAGTGGTTCCTGAGTCCGGCGGGCGGCCCCTTCGTAAGAAGGGCAAGACTGTGACGCCGACGGCCTCCGTCCAACCGAAGGTGCCGGATAACTTGCTGGAGGCGCTCAACGGCGCTTCCATCAAAGAGGAACACCGCACTGTCATGAGTGCGGTGATTCAGAAGGTTCAGCTCGCCAAGAGCGGGCTGACCGAAGCCTGCAGCAGCCTTCTAACAGGCTTTGAGGTAAGAGTTTTAAGATATGTAAAATAGTACCGCATAGACAGTAGCCCCTGATGCTCAGTTCGGTGTTCGGAAAGAAAAGCCGAACTGAGGATCTAAAAAGATATACACAGGAGTCTAAGAAAAATGTGTCAATATGGGAATGCAGGCTGCGCTGCTGACCTCTGCCGCACTGACTGCGGAGGTCAATGCATTGAAGGAGAGCCTCGAGCGGTCCGAGAACAAGCTCGGCCTTGCCAAGAAGCAACTCGAGGACAAAGAAGGTAAGTAATACCTTATGAAAGCAGTACCTTATAGAAAAGGATTTGGTTGCAAAAAATGACAGGAATAACATGGGTATTGCAGGGGCCACGAACAAGGTGGCGACCCTGAAGGAGGCGGTGTCCAAGGCCGAAAGCAGTGCGGCCTTGGAGCGCACCGAGCGAGAGAAGCAAGAGGCGCGGGTGGAGGAGGTACGACAAGAGCTCCAGGCTCTCGTGGAAAAACACGAGAGTTTGGAGCGTGACTCGAAGACTCGGGAGTCCGAGCTTGTGTCGGCTCTTGAGAGTGCCAAAGCCGCTAAGGCCGAAGCCCACAAGGCCCTCCAGGAGATTGAGGCATTGAAGAAAATAGCGGCGAGTAAGGCATTCTTCATGCAAAGCAAGCATGTAAAAGTAAATTACTTGTTACTTACCCGAATTCGGAGCTCTCCAGGAGCGTTCGCAGATCTGCCCCGTAGCGTGTCTGACGCTGCCGCTTTCTACAGAGCCGAGGAGGGGAGGTCGACAGAGAAGGTGTTCTGGTCTCAGTATGATGAGGCCGAACATCCGGTGCCCCTTAGCGACCAGATAAAGTAGCTGGTCGAGCTCCACAAGGTGGCCGAACAGGCCATGAAGGGCCTCATAGTTCGGCTGTGGCCCAAAGAGGCCATGCCTGGGAGCTACTTCGGCCTGGTGCGGCGGCTGGTGGATGCTTGTCCGTGGGCTGAAGTCATTAAGCGCTCCGCCTGCATTGAAGGTGCCCGTCGGGCCCTTGCCCGTGCTAAGGTGCACTGGGGCAAGAAGGACGCTGAGAATCTTGTGACGGACGCGCCACCGCAGGGCAAGGAGTATCGCACACCCGAAATGTATTATAAGGGTGTCCTGAAGGGTGCCCGCATTATTGCGGGTGAGTGCTCCAATGATGTAATATTTGAGTAGACTCGCATTTTGTTATTCTGTGCACTGAAAACATTGTTCATATGCGCTAAGCAACGCTTGTTAATTTAAAATATTACCTTCTGTGCAGCCATTTATCAAATCTGAGAGATGGCAAGTCATCGGCTGCTGCCCCCATGCCACGAGTGCTGGGGTGTTCGGGATAAACTTGAGCGCTCTTGTTCCCATTTTTGGGTCCATCTAGGGAGGCGCCCAACACGACGAACGAGGCAACCGGACTTATAATGCTTGAACACTCTCACTTAGCCTAGAATTCTATAATTTTAAATTTCGGCGAAGCCCCTAGTGTTCGGAAGGCCGAATTCGGGGCGCTATCCACGCCTGGGCCGGACAAAGCCGGTTCCTCGCTCTAAGCGGCATAAGTCTTAGGGACTCGAGAAAACCTCTCGAACAGCGACCGGCTCTCGCCCCATCATGACGGTCAGTTTTAGCTTTCTCCACTGAGGTGCTCGCCCAGCTCAACTGGGGCACAATCGCAGTGGTTCTCCCAGCGGTACCTTAGCCGATATATCGGAACGTAAGGTACCAAAACATGGGAGCCGGGCAAACCCAACTATTGACCCAAGACATGATTCGGAGCCAATGCATATAATGCTATAAGTTCGGGGTGCCGCACTTGTGAAAGTGTTCGGACTTATCACACCATAATGTGGGGAACTTAAGCCCCTGGTGTATTTGGCCGTACCAAAGCGTACGGATGCAACATGTCATAATTGAACATATATATAAAAAGGAATGCAATGATAGGCAAAAAGCAATGCATTGTTTATTCAAAAAATACTGCAATGAATGCAGAACGATACAAATAGTGCGATAAGCAAGGGGTGGGACTATTTAACATGTCCCCCTCCAGGGGTAGGCTGCGGAATGGTGTATAAAACAGGTATAATGCTCGTAATGGAGACCACCTAGATACTCGTCGTAGCTTTTCTGCTTCCCTGGCTGTTGCATCGTGAGTTCGGCGGGTCTACTGCCGGACAGGGCCTCTGGTAAACAGAGTCCTGAGGATAAGAAAAAAAAGAAAAAAAAGGAAAAAAGGATGACACACTTGGGAGCCCTTGGTGTGGTTGAGCCGCACTCTGGGCCTGCCATGGTCGTGCCGCCCCTATGCCCATGGTATCTTCAGAGCGTAGTGATGTACGCGGAGTACTGATTTTGCAATTTTGCAAGGGCTGGGGTTGGGGCCGCATTGCTACGCGTGCTCGGAACATGCCAGGTGGTCTTGTTGTAGGTTACTCCAGGCGCGCTTGGCGGTGTCCGGTCGCTTAACGGTCGGACTCGAGAATTGCCTTAAGAGGCTGTTCTGCACTTCTGTCGCAAGAGCCGCTGTATGCTCCTCCGTTCGGAGAGAGCGTTCCGTGTTTCTGTTGACCGTAATGACTCCTCGAGGGCCTGGCATCTTGAGCTTGAGATATGCGTAGTGCGGCACCGCATTAAACTTTGCAAATGCGGTTCGTCCGAGCAGTGCATGATAGCCGTTGCGGAACGGGACTATGTCGAAGATTAACTCCTCGCTTCGGAAGTTATCCGGGGATCCGAAGACCACTTCCAGTGTCACTGAGCCTGTACAATTGGCCTCTACACCTGGTATGACGCCTTTGAAGGTCGTCTTTGTGGGTTTAATCCTTGAGGGGTCTACGCCCATCTTGCGCACTATATCCTGGTAAAGCAGGTTCAGGCTGCCGCCGCCATCCATCAGGACTCTAGTGAGGTGAAACCCGTCGATGATTGGGTCTAAAACCAACGCGGCGAATCCTCCATGGCGGATGCTGGTGGGGTGGTCCCTTCGATCAAAAGTGATCGGGCAGGAGGACCATGGATTGAACTTTGGGGCGACTGGCTCCATCGCATATACGTCCCTGAGTGCACGCTTCCGCTCCCTTTTGGGTATGTGGGTTGCGTATATCATGTTCACCATCCGCACTTGTGGGGGGAAACCCTTCTGTCCTCTATTGTTCGGCGGCCGGGTCTCTTCCTCGTCATCGCTATGCAGCCCCTTGTCATTGTTTTCGGCAATTAACTTGCCTGCCGGCTTGAATACCCAAAAATCCCTGTTGGTGTGATTAGCTGGCTTTTCAGGGGTGCCATGTATCTGGCATGAGCGGTCGAGTATTCGGTCCAAGTTGGACGGACCCGGAGTAGTTCTTTTGAATGGCTTTTTCCGCTGACCGGGTTTGGAGCCTCTGAATCCCGTGTTGACTGCCGTATCCTCGGTATTATCGCCGTAATGCGGCGTTTGTGCTTGTTGCGACGCGACCTGCCATTACAGTCCTTGGTATCCGAACTGCCAGAATTTTTGTTGAGGTTGTTACTACGGGCTAGCCAGCTATCCTCTCTTGTGCAGAAGCGGGTCATGAGTGATGTGAGGGCTGCCATGGATTTCGGCTTTTCCTGTCCTAGGTGCCGGGCAAGCCACTCGTCGCGGATGTTATGCTTGAAGGCTGCAAGGGCCTCTGCATTCGGACAGTCGACGATTTGATTTTTCTTGGTTAAGAACCATGTCCAGAATTGTCTGGCCGATTCGTCTGGCTGCTGAATTATGTGGCTTAGGTCGTCAGCGTCTGGTGGTCACACATATGTGCCCTGGAAGTTATCAAGGAATGCGGCTTCCAGGTCCTCCCAACACCCAATTGATTCTGCTAGCAAGCTGTTAAGCCAATGCCGAGCTGGTCCTTTAAGCTTGAGCGGGGGGTATTTGATGGCGTGAAGATCATCACCGCGGGCCATGTGGATATGAAGGAGATAGTCTTCGATCCAAACCACAGGGTCTGTTATGCCATCGTAGGATTCAATGTTCACGGGTTTGAACCCTTCGGGGATTTGATGATCCATTACTTCATCTGTGAAGCATAGTGGGTGTGCGGCGCCTCTATATTGGGCTATATCACGACGTAGCTCAAGCGAGCTTTGTCTACTGTGTTCGGCCCGGCCGGAGTTGCTGTATCCGGTGCGACGGTCATCGTGGCGTATTGTGGGGCGCCCACGCGATCCGTAGATCGATCTTGATTGTCTTGCCTTATCCTCCAATATGTCTCGCAAGTCCGGCGCATTCCCTCGTGGTTTTGTACTTTTCGAGCGATGCCGGGGTACGACTTTAGTGGAGGGCCTGGAGGCCTCTCTGTCGCGGCCACGAGGTGGCCGGTCGGCCGTATTGTGTGCTGGTGATGTGGGTTTGTATGCTTCCTCCTCTAATCGGGATAGCAGCTTGCGTTTGGGGTAGCTTTTGGAGGGGCGTTCGAGTTCGTACTCTTCGGTCACAAGGACTTCGGTCCATCTGTCGGCTAGCAGATCTTGGTCAGCTCTAAGCTGTTGCTGCTTTTTCTTGAGGCCACTTGCCGTGGCCATGAGCCTGCGTTTAAAACGCTCTTGTTCGATGGGATCCTCAGGCACGACGAATTTGTCGTCATCGAGGCTTGCCTCGTCTTCGGAGGGAGGCATGTAATTATCGTCTTCTACCTCCTTGTCTGCCGCTCTCTCATGAGGGCTGGCTTCTCCCTCCTCCTGTGTTGAATCTTGCTGGAGGGGGTTGTCTTCGGCACTATCTGGGGTGTTGTTGTCTCCGGTGCCGGAATCTCCATTCTTACTGTGGCAGGATTTAGAGCGGCGCCACTGACGCCGACGCTTTGGCTGTTTCTTGGAGGAGTCTTCCTCCGTTGTTCCATCGCCGTTCCCATCCTTTGGGATGTCCACCATGTATATGTCGTATGATGAGGTGGCTTTCCAGTGCCCCGTAGGCGTTGGTTCTTGGTCGTCTCCGGCATCGTCGTCCATACCGTTGATGTCTTCGGAGTCGAAGTCTAGCATGTCGGTTAGGTCATCGACAGTGGCTACAAAGTGGGTGGTGGGTGGGCTTTGAATTTCTTTGTCGTCCGCGTCCCAACCATCCTGACCGTGGTCCCGCTAGGGCTCTCCTGATAATGAGAGATACTTTAGTGAGTTAAGGATGTCGCCAAAAGGTGAGTTCTGAAAGATGTCCATAGCGGTGAACTCCATGGTCGGCGCCCAATTGGATTCGATTGGTAGAGGCGCGGGAGGTTCGGAGTCCAGTGAGGAGTCCGGCACCTTGGAGTCATGAGCTTCACCAGGGACAGGGTCGGTATTCGACTCCATCGCCGTAGGGGTAGCAGCCCCCGAGGCGGTGTCTAGGCACCCATCCTCGATCGGCGTAGTAGGCTCCGAGTTAAGGGTCGGAGCGGACTCTTGTGCGGCCTCCAGGGCACTGTCCGGCGGCAGAGCTAGGTCATGCCCATCGTGACAGTGCGGCGCGCTCGACTGTGGCTCGAATCCGTCGAAGATCAAGTCTCCGTAGATGTCGGCTGTGAAGTTCAAACTCCCAAATCTGACCTGATGGCCAGGGGCGTAGCTTTCGATCTGCTCCAGACGGCCAAGCGAATTGGCCCACAGTGCAAAGCTGCCAAATACAAAGATCTGTCCGGGGAGAAAAGTCTCACCCTGGACCGCGTTGTTGTTGATGATCGAAGGAGCCATCGGGCCTATGAGCGACGACACAGAGGAACTCTCAATGAAAGCACCAATGTCGGTGTCAAAACCGGTGGATCTCGGGTAGGGGGTCCCGAATTGTGCGTCTAGGCGGATGGTAACAGGAGACAAGGGACACGATGTTTTACCCAGGTTCGGGCCCTCTCAATGGAGGTAAAACCCTACGTCCTGCTTGATTAATATTGATGATATGGGTAGTACAAGAGTAGATCTACCACGAGATCAAGGAGGCTAAACCCTAGAAGCTAGCCTATGGTATGATTGTTGTTCGTCCTATGGACTAAAACCTTCCGGTTTATATAGAGACCGGAGAGGGCTAGGGTTACACAAAGTCGGTTACAATGGTAGGAGATCTACATATCCGTATCGCCAAGCTTGCCTTCCACGCCAAGGAAAGTCCCATCCGGACACGAGACGAAGTCTTCAATCTTGTATCTTCATAGTCTTGGAGTCCGGCCGATGATGATAGTTCGGCTATCCGGACACCCCCTAGTCCAGGACTCCCTCAGTGGCCTCGGAGGAGTTTGGAGTGTCCAGGGGAAGGAGAAGTGAAGATAAGGATACCTGGTGGTGGAATGATGATGTCCAGAAGGCGATTAAAGAGAAGAAAGATTGCTTTAGACGCCTGTACCTGGATAGGAGTGCAGACAACATAGAGAAGTACAAGATGGCGAAGAAGGCCGCAAAGCGAGCTGTTGGTGAAGCAAGGGGTCGGGCATATGAGGACCTCTACCAACGGTTAGGCACGAAGGAAGGTGAAAGGGACATCTATAAGATGGCCAAGATCTAAGAGAGGAAGACGAGGGATATTGGCCAAGTAAAATGCATCAAGGATGGAGCAGGCCAACTCCGGTGAAGGACGAGGAGATTAAGCATAGATGGTGGGAGTACTTCGACAAGCTGTTCAATGGGGAGAATGAGAGTTCTACCATTGAACTGGACGACTTCTTTGATGAGACCAGCATGCGTTTTGTGCGGCGATCCAGGAGTCTGAGTTCAAGGAGGCTTTAAAAGGATGAAAGGAGGCAAGGCGATGGGCCCTGATTGTATCCCCATTGAGGTGTGGAAAGGTCTCGGGGACATAGAGATAGTATGGCTAACCAAGCTTTTCAACCTCATTTTTTGGGCAAACAAGATGCCAGAAGAATGGAGACGAAGTATATTAGTACCAATCTTCAAGAACAAGGGGGATGTTCAAAGTTGTACTCCCTCCGTTTTTATTTACTCTGCATATTAGAGTTGACTGAAGTCAAACTTATTAAACTTTGACCAAGTTTATAGGAAACAATATAGACATTTATCATAATAAATCTATACGATGTAAAAGTACATTCAACAATATATCTAATGTTGTTGGTTTGTTATTGTATATCTTAATATTTTTGTTAATAAACTTGGTCAAAGTTTATAAATCTTGACTTTGACCAAAGCTAATATGCAAAGTAAATAAAAACGGAGGGAGTACTAATTACCGTGGAATTAAGCTGATGAGCCATAAAATGAAGCTATGGGAGAGAGTCAATGAGCACCGCTTAAGAAGAATGACAAGCGTGACCAAAAAGCAGTTTGGTTTCATGCCTGGGAGGTCGACCATGGAAGCCATTTTCTTGGTACGACAACTTATGGAGAGATATAGGGAGCATAAGAAGGACTAGCATATAGTGTTCATTGACTTGGAGAAGGCCTATGATAAGATACTGCGGAATGTCATGTGGTGGGCCTTGGAGAAACACAAAGCCCCAGCAAACTACATTACCCTCATCAAGGACATGTACGATAATGTTGTGACAAGTGTTCGAACAAGTGATGTCGACACTGATGACTTCCCGATTAAGATAGAACTGCATCAGGGGTCAGCTTTGAGCTCTTATCTTTTTGCATTGGTGATGGATGAGGTCACAAGGGATATCCAAGGATATATCCCATGGTGCATGCTCTTTGCGGATGATGTGGTGCTAGTTGACGATAGTTGGACGGGGGTAAATAGGAAGTTAGAGTTATGGAGACAAACCTTGGAATCGAAAGGGTTTAGGCTTAGTAGAACTAAAACCGAGTACATGATGTGCGGTTTCAGTACTACTAGGTGTGAGGAGGAGGAGGCTAGCCTTGATGTCCAGGTGGTACCTCAGAAGGACACTGTCAGTGTCAAAATCGGCGGATCTCGGGTAGGGGGTCCCGATCTGTGCGTCTTAGGCTAATGGTAACAGGAGGCAAGGGACACAATGTTTACCCAGGTTCGGGCCCTCTCGATGGAGGTAAAACCCTACTTCCTGCTTGATTGATATTGATGATATGAGTAGTACAAGAGTTGATCTACCACGAGATCGTAGAGGCTAAACCCTAGAAGCTAGCCTATGATGATTATGATTCTGTCCCTAAGGACTAAAACCCTCCGGTTTATATAGACACCAGAGAGGGCTAGGGTTTACATGGAGTCGGTTACAAGGAAGGAAACATAATATCCGAATCGCCAAGCTTGTCTTCCATGCAAAGGAGAGTCCCATCCGGACACGGGACGGAGTCTTGAGTCTTGTATCTTCACGCTCTAATAGCCTGGACAAAGTATATAGTACGGCTGTCCGGATACCCCCTAATCCAGGACTCCCTCAGTAGCCCCTGAACTAGGCTTCAATGACGATGAGTCCGACGCGCAGTTTGTCTTCGGCATTGCAAGGCGAGTTCCTTCTCTGAACACTCCAAAATAATTATCGAACACTTGGACCGTGTCCGGATCTGCAAGATGATCTTCATACACCACCGTAGAGAGAATGATATTTCACATATATAATCTGCTGACAACTTTAGAAAAAGTGACATGACACTACGGTCGGGTCATTATTCGAACCGTTTTCCCACAACCAGCCATAGCGCATATTGTGAGGCGGTTTCCTTGGCAGGTCTTGTCACAGCAGAGATCATGTCCCCTTATTACGGGATTTCCATCAATACGGGTATGGGTAACCCAACCGCGCAATCAATCGTGGCATTTGGGAAATAAGCGATTCTCAACGGGAAAGTGGGGAGGTGCACCGTTCTCATCGCCTCTATAAAGGGATAAGGATTCCCCATTTTCACTCACGCCTTCGTCCTCCTCTGCTTATCCTTTCCCACACCCTTGAGCTCCAGCACCCTGGTTCATGCCTTCTCCGCACAGCAAAGCATGTCCGGAGCAGGAGGCAAGTGGGTGGCCTCCACCGCGAAGGAGGAGCATGTTGCGAAGCTCCGAGCGGCCGGATACTTGGCCGCAAACATCACGCACCGGCTACCGGACAAAGGGCATGTCACTCCAACTCCAGAACCCCATGAGAGGGTTGTATTTCTCGCCCACTTTGTCCGTGGACTGGGATTTCCACTTCATCCCTTTGTCCGCGGGCTCATGTTCTACTATGGGCTAGATTTCCATGACCTAGCCCCAAATTTCATCCTCAACATCTCGGCGTTTATCGTTGTGTGCGAGGCCTTCCTCCGCATCAGGCCTCACTTTGGCCTGTGGCTACGAATCTTCTGCGTGAAGCCGAAGATCGTGAATGGCCAGCAAGCGGAGTGCGGAGGCGCCATGGTGGGCAAGATGCCCAACGTCACCTGGCTCGACGGCTCCTTCGCGGAGACCTTGAAAGGGTGGCAATCAGGGTGGTTCTACATCGCCGAGCCGCACGATGCCAACTGGGCGGCGGCCCCCGAATTCCGATCCGGAATCCCCATGTGGCTCACCTCCTGGGAAAAGAAGGGCCTGGCCTGGGGCGAACCTGCAGAGCTGACCGGACTTCAGAACTGCATCAAGAATATGAAGGACAAGAAAATCAAGCTTGTCAACGTGGTCCAGGTCATGCTCATCCGCCGGATTCTTCCGTGCCAAAGACGGGCTTTTAATCTGTGGGAGTTCGTCCCGGCCGAACACCAGGCGCTTCAAAAGCTCTATGGCATGATGCACAAGGGCGCCTGGAAAGCGCTGTTCAAGGCCTCCAAAGTACCTCCTCCCACATCCGAGGATCGTGGACTTCACGCCATGCGGCTCCCCCGTCCGGTGAGTTTTCTGACTACCACCCGGTGAGGTTTTTCCCAATGTACTCATGGGGGAATCTTAAGTCATTGTGTGTATTTGATCAGGAGTATGTGGAGACGGCAGAGCGGATTGACTGTCCGGCTCCTCTGCCAGAAGGTCCAGCCGATGCTCTCCTGACGGAGATGCTAGTCCCGGCACTCTACAAGGCGCCGGAGAAGAAGGCCGAAAAGAAGGCCCCGGGTACCAGGAAGGGTCTCCGGCGTAAGGTTGTTCCGGACGTCTGGTCTGAAGGTGACGAGGCACACTCCTCCCCCGAAGGGAGGAAGAAGAGGAAGGGGCCGCCCCATCCGGAGAGGATGGGGGGCCTAAGAATGCGGGCCAGGGGACCCAGAAGGGTCCCCGGCGCAAGGTCGTCATACCCTCGTTGTCCGAAGACGACGAGGTAGATTTCTCCCGCGGAGGCGGGGGGAAACACGAAGAAACTCTGCCTCCCTGCACTATGAAGGAGAAGAAGAGGAAAGCCGCCCCGGAGGGGGAGGCTAGGACGCCCAAGAAGGGAAAGGCGTCCCTTCCGGATTACTCCACCACTGCCGCCTATAGCAAGGAGGAGTGGCTACCTAGGGGGAAGCCCCTAGTAAGATCGTAAGTATCCGCACTCTATTGTACTTCAGTGCGACTTTGCTTCATAGTCTTGTTATAACGCCCAACATATATGCAGTCCGGCCAGGGTCCATCCTGAGGTATCATCTTCGGATGGGTCCTTCAGTGATTCAACGATGAACTCGCTCCTGACGGCCACTACTCCTTGGCCTGCGGATGACATGGAGGTCTTGTCCCAAAGGCTCCCAGAGTAGGGGGAGGTGACTCTGGAGACGCCCCAAGGCGGCATTCCAGACGCTGGGCACACGGGGTATAAGATCCCCGTGGATCATGCCGACGAGAGCCGCAGCAAGCCGGGCTCTCAGCCGGATACTGTGCCGGAACCTCAAATTGTTCTGGATTCGGGCAGGCGGCCCCTTGCCAGGGAGGGCGAGCCGTCCGTGCCGATAACTTCCGTTACGCCAGAGGCGTCGGATAGTCTGCTGGAGGCGCTTCGCGGTGCTTCCATGGATGAAGAGCACCGTACTCTTATGAGTGCGGTGATTCAGAAGGTTCTATCTGCCAAGAGCGGACTAACCGAAGCCTGCACCAGCCTCCTGACAGGCTTTGAGGTAAGTAATAAAAATGTGTGAAATTATCACCCGATAGGTAGTAGCCCCTGATACTCTGTTTGGTGTTCGGAAATAAGATCCAGACGAAGGGTCAATTAAAATCCGCAGGAGTCTAATAGTAGGTGTGCCTGTGAATAAGCAGGCAGTGCTGCTTGCCACTGCTGTACGCACGGCCAAGGTCGCCAGACTCAAACCAGACCTGGAGCAGGCACAGGGAGAGCTCGACCTCACAAAGAGGCATCTCGAAGAGAACAAAGGTTTGTGATTCCCCGTTCGCATATCATAAAGGATAGACAAAATTGGTTATTCTAACGACAAAGCATCGTGACATTGTAATAGGGGCCACCACCGAAGTGGCGTCTCTGAAGAAAGCACTGTCCGAGGCCAAAGACAAGGCGGCCCTGGAGCGCAAGGAGCGCGAAAAGCAAGATGCTAGAGTGGGCGAGGTACAGCAAGAGCTCCAGGAGCACGGCAAGAAGTTTGAGTCCTTGGAGCATGATCTTAAGATGAAAGAGACTGAGCTTACGAAGGCCCTTGCGAGTGTGAAAGACGCCAGGGCCGAAGCCAAAAAGGCACAACAGGAAAACCAGGCGGCCAAGAAGATAGCGGCGGGTAAGGCATTCTTTGTGCAAAGCAAGCATGTGGAGAAGAGATTTCTTTTACTTACCCGGATTCGGATCTCTCCAGGGGCATTCGCAGATCTGCCACGCAGCATATCTGATGCTGCAGAGTTCAACCATGCCGAGGAGGGGAGTTCAACGGAGAAGCTGTTCTGGTCCCAGTATGCTGGAGCCGAACACCCAGTGCCTCTGAGTGACCAACTGAAGCAGTTGGTTGAACTCCACAGGGCGGCTGAAGTGGCTATGAAAGATTTCATAGTCCGGATGTGGCCTGGTGAGCCCTTGCCTGCCAGCTGTTGGAAATATGCCCTAGAGGCAATAATAAATTACTTATTATTATATTTCCTTGTTCATGATAATCGTTTATTATCCATGCTATAATTGTATTGATAGGAAACTCAGATACATGTGTGGATACATAGACAACACCATGTCCCTAGTAAGCCTCTAGTTGACTAGCTCTTTGATCAATAGATGGTTACGGTTTCCTGACCATGGACATTGGATGTCATTGATAACATGATCACATCATTAGGAGAATGATGTGATGGACAAGACCCAATCCTAAGCCTAGCACAGAGATCGTGTAGTTCGTATGCTAAAGCTTTTCTAATGTCAAGTATCTTTTCCTTAGACCATGAGATTGTGCAACTCCCGGATACCGTAGGAATGCTTTGGGTGTACCAAACGTCACAACGTAACTGGGTGGCTATAAAGGTGCACTACAGGTATCTCCGAAAGTGTCTGTTGGGTTGGCACGAATCGAGACTGGGATTTGTCACTCCGTGTGACGGAGAGGTATCTCTGGGCCCACTCGGTAGGACATCATCATAATGTGCACAATGTGACCAAGGGGTTGATCACGAGATGATGTGTTACGGAACGAGTAAAGAGACTTGCCGGTAACGAGATTGAACAAGGTATCGGCATACCGACGATCGAATCTCGGGCAAGTACAATACCGCTAGACAAAGGGAATTGTATACGTGATTGATTGAGTTCTTGACATCGTGGTTCATCCAATGAGATCATCGTGGAACATGTGGGAGCCAACATGGGTATCCAGATACCGCTGTTGGTTATTGACCGGAGAACGTCTCTGTCATGTCTGCATGGTTCCCGAACCCGTTGGGTCTACACACTTTCGATGACGCTAGGGTTATAAAGGAAGTTTGTATGTGGTTACCGAATGTTGTTCAGAGTCCCGGATGAGATCCCGGACGTCATGAGGAGTTCCGGAATGGTCCGGAGGTAAAGATTTATATATGGGAAGTCCTGTTTTGGTCACCGGAAAAGTTTCGGGTTTTTTCGGTAACGTACCGGGACCACCGGGAGGGTCCCGGGGGTCCACCAAGTGGGGCCACCAACCTCGGAGGGCTGCATGGGCCATGTGTGGGAGGGGACCAGCCCCAGGTGGGCTGGTACGCCCCCCATGAGGGGCCCAAGGTGCAGGGAAGAGTTGGAGGGGGCAAACCCTAGGGCAGATGGGCCCTAAGGCCCACCCCAGGTGCGCCTCCCCTTTCTCCCCCTCTGGCCGCCACCCAGATGGGATCTGGGGGCTGCCGCCACCCCTGGGGAGGGAACCCTAGAGGGGGCGCAGCCCCCTCCCCTTCCCCTATAAATAGTTGAGGTCTAGGGGCTGCCCAACACATGAGTTCCACCTCTCCTTGGCGTAGCCCTACCTTTCTCCCTCCTCCTCTCCCGCGGTGCTTGGCGAAGCCCTGCTGGATCACCATGCTCCTCCACCACCACCACGCCGTTGTGCTGCTACTAGATGGAGTCTTCCTCAACCGCTCCCTCCTTGCTGGATCAAGGCATGGGAGACGTCACTGGGCTGTACGTGTGTTGAACGCGGAGGTGCCGTCCGTTCGGCACTAGGATCTCCGGTGATTTGGATCACGACGAGTATGACTCCTTCAACCCCATTCTCTTGAACGCTTCCGCTTAGCGATCTACAAGGGTATGTAGATGCACTCTCCTTCCCCTTGTTGCTGGTTTCTCCATAGATAGATCTTGGTGACACGTAGGAAATTTTTGAATTTCTGCTACGTTCCCCAACAGTGGCATCATGAGCTAGGTCTATTGCGTAGATTCTTTGCACGAGTAGAACACAAAGTAGTTGTGGGCGTTGATTTTGTTCAATATGCTTACCGTTACTAGTCCAATCTTGTTTCGACGGTATTGTGGGATGAAGCGGCCCGGACCGACCTTACACGTACACTTACGTGAGACAGGTTCCACCGACTGACATGCACTTGGTGCATAAGGTGGCTAGCGAGTGCAGTCTCTCCCACTTTAGTCGGAACGGATTCGATGAAAAGGGTCCTTATGAAGGGTAAATAACAATTGGCATATCACGTTGTGGTTTTGCGTAGGTAAGAAACGTTCTTGCTAGAAACCCATAGCAGCCACGTAAAACATGCAAACAACAATTAGAGGACGTCTAACTTGTTTTTGCAGGGGATGCTATGTGATGTGATATGGCCAAGAAGAATGTGATGAATGATATGTGATGTATGAGATTGATCATGTTCTTGTAATAGGAGTCACGACTTGCATGTCGATGAGTATGACAACCGACAGGAGCCATAGGAGTTGTCTTTATTTATTGTATGACCTGCGTGCCATTGAACAACGCCATGTAATTACTTTACTTTATTGCTAACCGGTAGCCATAGTAGTAGAAGTAAAAAGTTGGCGAGACAACTTCATGGAGACACGATGATGGAGAACATGATGATGGAGATCATGGTGTCATGCCGGTGATGATGATGATCATGGAGCCCCGAAGATGGAGATCAAAAGGAGCAAAATGATATTGGCCATATCATGTCACTATTTGATTGTATGTGATGTTTATCATGTTTTTGCATCTTATTTGCTTAGAATGACAGTAGTAAAAAAGATGATCCCTCATTAAAATTTCAAGAAAGTGTTCCCCTAACTGTGCACCGTTGCGGAAGTTCGTCGTTTCGAATCACCACGTGATGATCGGGTGTGATAGATTCTTACGTTCACATACAACGGGTGTAAGCCAGATTTACACACGCGAAACACTTAGGTTTACTTGACGAGCCTAGCATGTACAGACATGGCCTCAGAACACAAGAGACCAAAAGGTCGAGCATGAGTCGTATGGAGGATACGATCAACATGAAGATGTTCACCGATGATGACTAGTCCGTCTCGCGTGATGATCGTACACGGCCTAGTTGACTCGGATCATGTAATCACTTAGATGACTAGAGGGATGTCTATCTGAGTGGGAGTTCATAAGATGAACTTAATTATCCTGAACATAGTCAAAAGATCTTTGCAAATTATGTCGTAAGCTCGCGCTTTAGTTCCACTGTTCAGATATGTTCCTAGAGAAAATATAGTTGAAAGTTGACAGTAGCGATTATGCGGACAGTAGAAAGCTTATGTCCTTAATGCACCGCTCAGTGTGCTGAACCCCGAAAGTTGCCTGTGGATGTTGCGAACATCGGACATACACGTTTTGATAACTACGTGATAGTTCAGTTAAACGGTTTAGAGTTGAGGCACCAAAGACGTTTTCGAAACGTCGCAGAACATATGAGATGTTTCGAGGGCTGAAATTGGGATTTCACGTTCGTGCCCACGTCAAGAGGTATAAGACCTCCGACAATTTTCTTAGCCTACAAACTAAGGGAGAAAAGCTCAATTGTTGAGCTTGTGCTCAGATTGTTTGAGTGCAACAATCACTTGAATCGAGTGGGAGTTGATCTTCCAGATGAGATAGTGATGTTTTTCCAAAGTCATTGCCACCAAGCTGCTAGAGCTTCATGATGAACTATAACATATCAGGGATAGACATGATGATCCTTGAGGTATTCGTGATGTTTGACACCGCTAAAGTAGAAATCAAGAAGGAGCATCAATTGTTGATGGTTGGTGAAACCACTAGTTTCAAGAAGGGCAAGGGCAAGAAGGGATACTTCATGAAACGACAAATCAGCTGCTGCTCTAGTGAAGAAACCCAAGGTTGAACCCAAACCCGAGACTAAGTGCTTCTGTAATAAGGGGAACAGCCACTGGAGCGGAATTACCCTAGATACTTGGTAGATGAGAAGGCTGGCAAGGTCGATAGAAGTATATTCGATATACATTATGTTAATGTGTACTTTACTAGTACTCCTAGTAGCACCAGGGTATTAAGATACCGGTTCGGTTGCTAAGTGTTAGTAACTCGAAATAAAAGAGCTACGGAATAAACGGAGACTAGCTAAAGGTGAGCTGACGATATGTGTTGGAAGTGTTTCCAAGTTTGATGTGATCAAACATCGCACGCTCCCTTTACCATCAAGATTAGTATTAAACCTGAATAATTTTCATTTGGTGTTTGCGTTGAGCATAGACATGATTGGATTATGTCTATCGCAATACGGTTATTCATTTAAGGAGAATAATGGTTACTCTATTTATTTGAATAATACCTTCAATGGTCTTGCACCTAAAGGAATGGTTTATTGAATCTCGATCGTAGTGATACACATTTTTATGCCAAAAGATATAAGATATTAATGATAGTACCACTTACTTGTGGCACTAACATATAAGTCATATTGGTATAAAACGCATGAATAAGCTCCATGTTGATGGATCTTTGGACTCACTCGTTTTTGAAAAGTTTGAGACATGCGAACCATGTCTATTGGTGTATACGCATGAAGAAACTGCATGCAGATGGATCATTTGGACTCACTTGATTTTGAATCACTTGAGATATGCAAATCATACCACATGGGCAAGATGACTAAAAAGCCTCGTTTTCAGTAAGATGGAACAAGATAGCAACTTGTTGAAAGTAACACATTTTGATGTGTGCAGTCCAATGAGTGCTGAGGCATGCAGTGAATATCGTTATGTTCTTACTTCACAGATGATTCGAGTAGATGTTGAGTATATTTACTTGATAAAACACAAGTCTGAATTATTGAATGGTTCAAGTTATTTCAGAGTGAAGTTGAAGATCATTGTGACAAGAGGATAAAATGTCTATGATATGATCATAGAGATGAGTATCTGAGTTACGAGCTTTGGCACGCAATTAAGACATTGTGGAAATTGTTTCACAATTAATACCACCTGGAACACCATAGTGTGATGGTGTGTCCGAACATCATAGTTGCACCCTATTGGATATGGTGCGTACCATGATGTCTCTTATCGAATTACCACTATCATTCATGGGTTAGGCATTAGAGACAACCGCACTCACTTTATAGGGCACCACGTAATTCCGTTGAGACGACACCATTTGAACTATGGTTTTGAGAAACCTAAGTTGTCGTTTCTTAAAAGTTTGGGGCTGCGACGCTTATGTGAAAAAGTTTCAGGCTGATAAGCTCGAACCCAAAGCGGATAAATGCATCTTCATAGGACACCCAAAATAGTTGGGTATACCTCCAGTCTCAGTTCCGGAAGCAAAAGGGATTGTTTCTAGAATTAGGTCCTTTCCCGAGGAAAAGTTTCTCTCGAAAGAATTGAGTGGGAGGATGGTGGAGACTTGATGAGGTTATTGAACCGTCACTTCAACTAGTGTGTAGCAGGGCACAAGAAGTTGTTCCTGTGGCGTCTACACCAATTGAAGTAGAAGCTTATGATAGTGACCATGAAGTTTCGGATCAAGTCACTACCGTACCTCGTAGGGTGACAAGTAGGCCTGGGCGTTCGGTTGAAACCGAAATTTCGGTTTCTACTGTTCGGTTATTTTATGAATTTGGTTAGCAAAAGTGAAAACCGAAATTAACACAAAAAATCAACTAACCGAAAATTCGGTTAACCGATTTTTTCGGTTCGGTTTTCGGTTTCAACTGACTAGGGACCATATACAGAAATGATATTTTTAGGCCATGTGTTTTCTAGGCCCAAGCTAACTGATGTGCGCATTATTCCTACCAGAGCGTGCCTTCTTAAGTAGCCAAGCTCACTGGTTCATCCCCTGCAGCTAGACGAGGTGGGACAAACCCACGGGAAGTGATGTGCGGCTACTGGTGCTCACTGGGAGGACTATATTATACAAAAGTGTGGGCCTTGGAGAGTTGCATGTAACGTGTGGAAGGCCTAGGAGAGGAGCAAGGCCATTCCTGACTCGCATATACATAGTGCTAGGCCCAAGTAGTTGCATGTACGTTCGTGCTAGGATTTTGTGTGTTCGACCAGGTTACCTTGGTTTCTGTATTCGGTGAACGGTATAAAACCGAACTGGCGAACTTAATTCGGTTAGTATAAGTGAAAACCGAATTTTACTGTAGCAGCAAGAAAAACTGAAATTTCGGTGTTTTCGATTTCGGTATCGGTTTGGTCTTCGGTCCGTTGGTTTTTATGCCCACCCTAGTGACAAGGATGCGTACTACTTCAGAATGGTACAGTAATCCTGTCTTGAAGGTCATGTTGCTAGACAACAATGAACCTACGAGCTATGGAGAAGCAATGGTGGGCCCATATTCCAACAAATGGTTAGAAGCCATGAAATCCGAGATAGGATCCATGTATCAGAACAAAGCATGGACTTTGGTGGACTTGCCCGATGATCGGCAAGCCATTAAGATAAATGGATCTTTAAGAAGAAGACAGACATGGACGGTAATGTCACCGTCTATGAAGCTCGACTTGTGACGAAGAGTTTTTCACAAGTTCAAGGAGTTGACTACGATGAGATTTTGTCATCCGTAGCGATGCTTAAGTCCGTCGGAATCATGTTAGCATTAGCTGCATTTATGAAATTTGGCAGCTAGATGTCAAAACGAGTTTCCTTACGAGTCTTCGTAAGGAAAGGTTGTATGTGATACAATCAGAAAGGTTTTGTCGATCCTAAGGATGCTAAAAGGTATGCTAGCTCCAGCGATCCTTCCATGGACTGGAGTAAGCACCTCGGAGTTGGAATATGCACTTTGATAAGATGATCAAAGATTTTGGGTTTATACAAAGTTTATGAGAAACTTGTATTTCCAAAGAAGTGAGTGGGAGCACTATAGAATTTCTGATGAGTATATGTTGTTGACATATTGTTGATCAGAAATGATGTAGAATTTCTGGAAAGCATATAGGGTTATTTGAAAAGTGTTTTTCAATGGAAAACCTGGATTAAGCTTTTTGAACATTGAGCATCAAGATCTATGAGGATAGATCAAAAACGCTAAATGGTACTTTCAAATGAGCACATACCTTGACATGATCTTGAAGGTGTTCAAGATGGACCAGTCAAAGAAGGAGTTCTTGCCTGAGTTGTAAGGTATGAAGTTAATAGTTAAAGCTCGACCACGGCAGAAGAGAGAGAAAGGACGAAGGTCGTCCCCTATGTTTCAGACGTACGCTCTATAGTATGCTATGCTGTGTATCGCACTGGAAGTGTGCCTTACCATGAGTCAGTCAAGGGGTACAAGAATGATCCAGGAATGGATCATTGGACATCAGTGAAAATTGTCCTTGGAGTAAATAAGGACATGTTTCTCGATTATGGAGGTGATAAAGAGTTCCGCGTAAAGGGTTACATCGATGCAAGCTTTAACACCTATCCGAATGACTCTGAGTAGCAAACAAGATACGTATAGTGGAACAACCATTTGGAATAGCTCCAAGTGGAGCATGGAAGCAGCATTTACAATATAACATAGAGATTTGCGAAGTACATACGGATCTGAATGTTGCAGACCCATTGACTAAAAACTTCTCTCACAAGCAAAACATGATCAACCCCCAGAACTCATTGAGTCTTAATCACATGATGATGTGAACTAGTTTAATGACACTAGTAAACTCTTTGGATGTTGGTCACATGGCGATGTGACGTGTGAGTGTTAATCACATGGCGATGTGAACTAGATTATTGACTCTAGTGCAAGTGGGAGACTGTTGGAAATATGCCCTAGAGGCAATAATAAATTAGTTATTATTATATTTCCTTGTTCATGATAATCGTTTATTATCCATGCTATAATTGTATTGATAGGAAACTCAGATACATGTGTGGATACATAGACAACACCATGTCCCTAGTAAGCCTCTAGTTGACTAGCTCGTTGATCAGTAGATGGTTATCGTTTCCTGACCATGGACATTGGATGTCATTGATAACGGGATCACATCATTAGGAGAATGATGTGATGGACAAGACCCAATCCTAAGCCTAGCACAGAGATCGTGTAGTTCGTATGCTAAAGCTTTTCTAATGTCAAGTATCTTTTCCTTAGACCATGAGATTGTGCAACTCCTGGATACCGTAGGAATGTTTTGGGTGTACCAAACGTCACAACGTAACTGGGTGGCTATAAAGGTGCACACAGGTATCTCCGAAAGTGTCTGTTGGGTTGGCACGAATCGAGACTGGGATTTGTCACTCCGTGTGACGGAGAGGTATCTCTGGGCCCACTCGGTAGGACATCATCATAATGTGCACAATGTGACCAAGGGGTTGATCACGGGATGATGTGTTACGGAATGAGTAAAGAGACTTGCCGGTAACGAGATTGAACAAGGTATCGGCATACCGACGATCGAATCTCGGGCAAGTACAATACCGCTAGACAAAGGGAATTGTATATGGGATTGATTGAGTTCTTGACATCGTGGTTCATCCGATGAGATCATCGTGGAACATGTGGGAGCCAACATGGGTATCCAGATCCCGCTGTTGGTTATTGACCGGAGAACGTCTCGGTCATGTCTGCATGGTTCCCGAACCCGTAGGGTCTACACACTTAAGGATCGATGACGCTAGGGTTATAAAGGAAGTTTGTATGTGGTTACCGAATGTTGTTCGGAGTCTCGGATGAGATCCCGGACGTCACGAGGAGTTCCGGAATGGTCCAGAGGTAAAGATTTATATATGGGAAGTCCTGTTTTGGTCACCGGAAAAGTTTCGGGTTTTTTTGGTAACGTACCGGGACCACCAGGAGGGTCCCGGGGGTCCACCAAGTGGGGCCACCAACCCCGAAGGGCTGCATGGGCCAAGTGTGGGAGGGGACCAGCCCTAGGTGGGCTGGTGCACCCCCCACAAAGTGCCCAAGGCGGAGGGAAGAGTGGGAGGGGGCAAACCCTAGGGCAGATGGGCCCTAAGGCCCACCCCAGGTGCGCCTCCCCTCTCTCCCCCTCTGGCCGCCACCCAGATGGGATCTGGGGGCTGCCGCCACCCCTGGGGAGGGAACCCTAGAGGACGCACAGCCCCCTCCCCTTCCCCTATAAATAGTTGAGGTCTAGGGGCTGCCCAACACATGAGTTCCACCTCTCCCTGGCGCAGCCCTACCTCTCTCCCTCCTCCTCTCCTGCGGTGCTTGGCAAAGCCCTGCTGGATCACCACGCTCCTCCACCACCACCACGCCGTTGTGCAGCTGCTGGATGGAGTCTTCCTCAACCTCTCCCTCTCTCCTTGCTGGATCAACGCATGGGGAACGTCACCGGGCTGTACGTGTGTTGAACGCGGAGGTGCCGTCCGTTCGGCACTAGGATCTCCGGTGATTTGGATCACGACGAGTACGACTCCTTCAACCCCGTTCTCTTGAACGCTTCCGCTTAGCAATCTACAAGGGTATGTAGATGCACTCTCCTTCCCCTCGTTGCTGGTTTCTCCATAAATAGATCTTGGTGACACGTAGGAAAGTTTTGAATTTCTGCTACGTTCCCCAACACTAGCTACTTCGACCTGATAAAGCAGATGGTAAACGCTTGTCCGCGGCTTGAGGTGATCAAGCGATCCGTTTGCATTGAGGGTGCCCACCGGGCCTTTGCCCGTGCGAAGGTGCACTGGGGCAAGCTGGATGCGGAGAAGCTGGTGAAAGACGGACCACCGGAGGGCAAGGCGCATCACTGTCCCGAAAAGTATTATGATGGCGTTATGAAAGGCGCTCGTCTCGTGGCCGATGAATGTACCAAGGACACGATCCTTGAGTAAATGTTCTTCTGTCGTTGTTGTAATATAAAGACGGAGCTACTTGTGCTATATAGTGCTTTTTGATTTAAAATATTACCTTCTGTGTGGCTGTTTATAGAATTCTGAAAGTAGGCCAGTCGTCGGCTTCCGCCCCCACGTAACTAGTACCGGGGTGTTCCTGGAAAAACCAGGACACTCTTTATCCAAATTTTTGGTCCCTTAAGGAGGTGTCCGGCGCATCGAACAAGGCAATCGGACTATGCGGCTTTATAACTTTCACTTAGCCATATAAGTCTACAATTTTAAATTTCAACGAAGCCCCTAGAATTCGGAAAGCCGAATTGGGGCGCTATATACGCCTAAATCGGATGAAGCCGATTCCTCGCCTAAAGCAGAAATAATCTTTAAGGATTTTAGGACCTCTCGAACAACGACCAGCTCTCGCCGCATCATGCCGGTCAGTTTTCGGCTTTCTCTACTGAGGTGCTCTTCCGGAAGAACCGAGACACAATCAAAGTAGTTCTCCCTGCGCTACCTTAGCCGATATAACGGAACGTAAGGTACCAAAACAAGGGAGCCGGGCAAACCTAACTATTGACCTAAGACGTGATTCGGAGCTGATGCATATAGTGCTATAAGTTCGGGGTACCGCATTGTTGAAAGTGTTCGGACTTGTCTTGCCATATTATGGGGCGCCATAAGAAGCCCCTGGCAAACTGAACGTACCAAGGTGTACGGATGCAATATTAACTAAACATTTATAGGAAAAATGTGCAGACATGAATAATAAGCTGACGCTATATATTATCTCTCATTGATGAATAATACGTTTAAGCGTATGTTTACAATGATTGCATTTAAGCAGAAGTAAATAGGACTATTTAACATGTCCTATCCAAGGGCGGCCTGCATGTAGGTATATAAAACAGGTATAACGATCGTGAACAGATTCCACCTAGGTATTTCCTTTGTGCGCAAAGCCTGTTGCCTCCTTGGTTTTCTCTCCTGTGTAAGTCCGACAATCCGGCTCTTCTGGAGAGGCTGCCCTAAAGCAGTGTCCTGAAAGATAAAGGGGGGGGGGGTTATTAAAGTATGTTGCGGTTATACCGCACTGCTGACTGAGTCACTGTTGCGCCTCTGCCTATGCCCATGGTATTTTGAGTGCGTAATTATGTACGCGCGGCATGAATGTTGCTTTGATGGGGCTTGAGCGGAGGCCGGACTGCTTGTCGCGCTCTTGGCGTGCTTGGCGATCCTGTTGCGGGGTGCTCCGGACTCGCTTGACGGTGTTCGTGGTTGTCGTCGCCGGATTGGTGGTTTGTCGGAGAAGGCCGCATTGTAATTCCGCCGCGAGGGCTGTAGTATGTTCTTCTGTATGGAGAGAGCGGTCCATGTTTCCGTTGACTGTTATGACCCCGCGAGGTCCTGGCATCTTGAGCTTGAGGTATGCATAGTGTGGTACCGCATTGAATCTAGCGAATGTGGTTCGTCCAAGCAGTGCGTGGTAACCACTACGGAAAGGGACGATATCGAAGATTAACTCTTCGCTTCGGAAGTTATCCGGAGATCCAAAGACCACTTCCAATGTTATAGAGCCCATGCAACGGGCCTCTACTCCTGGAATTACACCTTTAAAGGTGGTTTTGGTGGGCTTGATCCTTGAAGGGTCGATGCCCATTTTGCGCACTGTGTCCTGGTAAAGCAGGTTCAGGCTGCTGCCGCCATCCATGAGGACTCGCGTGAGGTGGAATCCATCGATGATTGGGTCTAGGACCAATGCGGCTAAACCGCCGTGACGGATGCTGGTAGGGTGATCCCTACGATCAAAGGTGATCGGACAGGCTGACCATGGGTTGAATTTTGGGGCGACTGGCTCCATCGCATAGACGTCCCGTAGTGCTCGCTTCCGTTCCTGTTTGGGAATATGGGTGGCATAGATCATGTTGACCGTTTTCACCTGGGGAGGAAATTTCTTCTGTCCTCCTTTGTTCGGACACCGGGGCTCCCCGCCATCATCGCTGTGCAGCCCCTTGTCCTTGTTTTCGGCGTTTATTTTGTCGGCCTATTTGAACACCAAGCAGTCTCTATTAGTGTGGTTTGCTGGCTTGTCCGGGGTGCCATGAATTTGGCACGAGCGTTCAAGTATGCTGTCCAGACTGGACGTTCCCTGATTGTTTCTTTTGAACGGCTTTTTCCGCTGACCGGATTTGGATCCGCTGAATCCGGCATTGACTGCCGTGTCTTCAGTGTTGTCGCCGTTGTTCCATCGCTTATGTCTGTTGCGTCGTGGCTTGCCGTTATTGTCGCGGACATCCAAGGTGCCGGAATGTGGCGTGGTGCTGCTGCAAGCCAACCAGTTGTCCTCGCCTGCGCAAAAGCGGCTCATCAGTGCCGTGAGGGCCGCCATGGACTTGGGGTTTTCCTGGCCGAGGTGTCGGGCGAGCCACTCATCACGGATATTATGCTTAGAGGCCGCCAGGGCTTCGGCGTCCGGACAGTCGACTATTTGATTCTTTTTAGTTAGGAACTGAGTCCAAAATTTCCTGGCTGACTCTCCGGGCTGTTAAGTAATGTGGCTCAAGTCATCGGCGTCCGGTGGTTGCACGTATGTGCCCTGGAAGTTATCGAAGAACGCATCTTCCAGGTTTTCCCAACTGCCAATGGAATTTTCTGGTAGGCTGTTTAGCCAGTGCCGGGAAGGTCCTTTGAGCTTAAGGGGAAGATATTTGATGGCGTGTAGATCGTCTCTGCCGGCCATGTGAATGTGGAGAAGTAAATCTTTGATCCATACTCGGGGTCTGTTGTGCCATCGTATGATTCGATGTTTACGGGTTTGAACCCTTCTGGGAATTCATGATCCATCACTTCGTCAGTGAAGCAGAGGGGGCATGAGGCATCTCTATGCCATGCTATGTGGCTACGCAGTTCAAATGAGTCTGGGTGGTTGTATTCCTTTGGAGTGTCCACCATATATATATCATATGTGGAGGTGGCTGTCCACCGCCCCGTGAGCGGTGGTTCCTGTTCTTCTCCTGCATCGTCGTCCATACCATCGATGTCTTTGGAGTCGAAGTCAAGCACGTCGGTTAAATCATCGACCGTGGCAATGAAGTGGGTGGTGGGTGGGCAACGAATTCCTTCGTCGCCTGCTTCCCACTCGAGCCGGACATAGTTCGGCCAAGAGTCTCCTGACAAAGAGAGAGACTTTAATGAGTTCAGCATGTTGCCCAAGGACGAGTGCTGAAAGATATCCGCAGCGGAGAACTCCATTACCGGAGCCCAACCAGGTTCGGCGGGCTCAAGAGCGTGTGGACTGGAACCTACAGCCGGATACGAGTCCGGGGGTCCGGTGTCACATGCTTCCTTGGAGGTGAGGCCTGTGTTTGGCTCTACCGCCAATGAGTGTGCAGCCTGCGGGGCGGGGTCCATCCACCCGTCCTTGGGTAACGCAATCTACTCCGGATTTAGGTCCGGGGCTACTACAGGGGTGATATCCCGAGCATTGTCCGACAACATGTCTAAGCTGTGCTCATCGTGATTGTCCGACGCTCCTGGCGCAGGCCCGAACCCGTTGAAGATCAAGTCTCCGTGGATGTCGGCCGTGTAGTTCAGGTTTCCGAACCTGACCAGGTGGCCAGGGGCGTAGCTGTCGATCTGCTCCAGTTGGCCAAGCGAATTGGCCCGCAGTGCGAAGCCACCGAACACGAAGATCTGTGCAGGGAGAAAAGTCTCACCCTGGACCGACTAAAAGGCGACATGTGCAACAGTTAGGTGTGGCGGAGATGCGTATGTTGAGATGGATGTGTGTCCACACGAGGAAGGATCGAGTCCGGAATGACGATATACAAGATAGAGTTGGGGTAGCACCAATTGAAGAGAAGCTTGCCCAACATCGTCTGAGATGGTTTGGGAAAATTTAGCGCAGGCCTCCAGAAGCTCCAGTGCATAAATGAACGTCAAAAGTGTGCGGAGAATGTCAAGAGAGTGCGGGGTAGACCGAATTTGACACGGGAGGAGTTTGTTAAGAGAGACCTTAAGGATTGGAGTATCACCGAAGAGCTAGCTATGGACAGGGGTGCATGGAAGCTTCCTATCCATGTGCCAGACCCATAAGTTGGTTGCGAGATCTTATGGGTTTCACCTCTAGCCTACCCCAACATGTTTTGGACTAAAGGCATTGTTGTTGTTGTTGTTGTTGTTGTTGTTGTTGTTGTTGTTGTTGTTGTTGTTGTTGTTGTTGTTGTTGTTGTTGTTGTTGTTG
>NC_041389.1:429086957-429105245 GCF_002162155.2 Triticum dicoccoides
AGTTCTGGTATGCTCGAGGCTAGCTAGTCATTTGTGCATCATGTTTAAATTCCATTTAATTTTGAAATGGGGAGTTGTGAAACCCTTAGAATCATTTTTGGAAATGACCCAAATAAAAATTGCTCCAAAAAGGTCCAAGAAAATGCTCATGTTGCTCTCTGAAAATATTGTACAGAGATAAAAATCAAACCAATATTTTTAAGAGCCCATAAGAATTTATTTTGGGCATTTGGAATTAATGCATAAATATTTGCATTGGATATATATTTGTTATATATATAATATATGTCCAAAAATTATGCCATTTGTTGAAGAGCTCTGGAATAATACCACTAGTTCCTACAAAAATTGGCATAAGTAAATAAAATGATTTAGTATTATTATTAAATCAAAACAAACGTCAGAAAAATAGAAAAGAAAAAGAAATGGAAAAACCTACCTGTGCTTACATGTGCAGCCACCTGGCGGCCCAAGTGGCCAGCCTAGCAGCAGCCCATCCCACTGGCGCCTCTGTCGTCTTCCTCCCCCTCGCCCAAAGCAGTTGCGTGGCCGGCATGCCGTAGCCGCGCCACGGCCTCCTGCCTGCCTGTCCTCCCCTCCGTCGCCCTGGATGCCCCGCACGTCGCCACGCGCCCCCCGGACCCTCTCACTCTCTCCCAGTTCTCTCCCCTCCTCTCCCTTGCTCTCTCTCTCACGACCGAGCGCCATCGCCGCCACCAGCCACTGTTGCCGCGCCCTCGACCACTACCGCACCTCCCCGACGCGCTCGACAGCTCTGTCGCGACCCCATATCCCTCCTCACCGAGCCAAGCAACCCAGGCGAGCTCCGCTTCGTCCTCGGCACCGTCGTCTTCATCTCCGGTCACCGGAGATCGTCTTCGCTGCCCCGCCGACTCCAGCCTTCTCCGAGCTCTCCGACAACGCCCGCCGGCCCGCAGTGAGCCCCGCTGTCGTTCACCCTCCTCTCCTGCCTCCCCGTGCGCCGTAGCCGCGCGCCCGCTCGAAGCCGTGCTCCGGCCACCGCCCCGAGCTCCGCTCCGGCGAGCTCCGGCTACCCCTCCTCCTCCTTCCTGCCCCACCAGATGCGCGAGAGCCCGGGCTACGCCCCGACACCCTTAGCTGCCGCCCCCGTGGCCTGTAACGCGGACACCGCCGTGTTCTGTGGTCGCCGGCGACGACCTCGCCGGCCTGGCAGGTGGACCCCGCCGTCAGGTGATTAGCTTAAGCTAATCACCAACTAACCTAACCCCTGACGCTGACATGTGGGCCCCAGTGCCCCCTAATCTTTAATTAAGCTAAACTATCCCCCTTGTTTAACCCGTGTCACTGACGTGTGGTCCCCACACGTCAGGTTTGACCAGTCAGCGTTGTTGACTTGCTGACGCAAGCATGACGCAGTGCTGACGCAATTATTTATTTTCTGGATTTAAATTAAATCAGGAAATTCCAGGAATTGTTATAAACTTCAAAAAATCATAGAAATTCAATCGTAGCTCAGATTGAAATAATTTAAATATGAAAAATTATCAGAAAAATTCAATCTATCCATCTGTACTGGTTTCATGCATGAAAAACCAACCTAAACCTGCTGTATAGGTGAAAACATATAAATGGCATATATAATTTGGAGTTGCATTTGAACCCTTGGTTCAAATGGACTTCATTCAAATTTAATACTAGTTGCATTAGCTCAAACAACATCACATATTCATGGTATGATCATGCATCATATTGTTGCATATGCTTGTGTATTGATTGTTGGCACCGTTCCTTCTTGATAGGTCGTGCTCCGGAGACCCTTCCAGAGTACCCATCTGAGGAGCAGTGCCCCCTTGTTGATCTACCAGGCAAGCAAACCCCCTTGTTCATTCCGATACAATCCTACTCTCTCGCTCCTGCTCTCAGTTATTGCATTAGGACAACAACGTTTCAACTGCTACTTTGTGCTGCGGTAGTTGAACCCATTCCTCCGCATGACCTGTCATTGCCACAGTAAATAGTTGAAACCCACTAGCATGTGTAGGAGTTGATTGAAGCCACTGCTGTGTTCCTACCATGCCATGCCTGCTATTACTTAGAGTGTGTCAGGTCTGATTCATTGGGAATGAATTGGAGTGCAGTGCTATGTTCCGATGCTGAGAGTTAAGTGTGTGAACATGATTTGGTAAAGGTAGCGGTGAGAGGCCATGTAGGAGTACATGGTGGGTTGTCTCACTGGAACCGTCCTTAAGCACTGAGTTCTGTGTATGTCGTCCAATGACTCGATACTACCAAACATTGGGTTCCGGTAACTCGACCCCTCTCGACTTATTAACCAACTTGATCTCTGTCCAGGAGTCGCAACTAGTTTGTGGTGTTTGTAGGTAGTGTTAGTAGTCTACCAAGTGGCACCCAGCCAGGTGGGCTTGGGACAGACTAGGCATAGTGGCATGGTGTACCAAGTGGCACCCGGATGGTGGGCTTGGGAACCCTGCTCATATTGTTTGGGTCCGTGAGCGACACCCCGGCCGGATCTCCTTGCGGATGGAACCCGAATAGGCGATAAACCTGGACTAGAGTCTTGTGTAGTTAGTCAGGTCGTGGCCGACACCCTCGCCAGGCTTCCGCTTGAAGGTTGCCGAGATACATGACGTGTACATGTAGGTAAGTGGCGAGAGCGTGTGTGAAGAAGTACACCCCTGCAGGGTTACCATGATCTATTCGAATAGCCGGGTCCGCGGTTATGGACTTCTTGGATGCTTACATGGTACATAGACAACTTGAAGTGGATACTCTAAAATGCACAAGACAAGTGTGAGTGCTATGGATGGCCTTCTCGTAGGGAGACGGGGATGAATCCATAGTAGTGTATTGTGTGGTGATTAGTGGACTCGTGTGCGCCATCTCACCTCAAAGAAGTTTCTCGTAGTGTAGAACAGGATAGCCACTGGGTCAAAGCTGGCTTGCTGCAACTAAACCCCACATTACCCTCTTGATACAATGCATGTATGATAGGATCTGACATAAGTCTTGCTGAGTACCTTTGTACTCATGTTGCTTTATTTATGTTTTTGCAGCGGAGACTTCGGTCTTACTAGTGTTCTCGTGGACTTTGACAAGTAGCTTGTACCTCAGCTACGATCTTAATCGGATGTTGTAGTTAGTCAGGCTCTTCAGCCTTTTTCATTTATAGATGTCTGTACTCAGACATGTAATGCTTCCTGTCGGTGTCAAAATCGGCGGATCTCGGGTAGGGGGTCCCGAACTGTGCGTCTAGGCGGATGGTAACAGGAGACCAGGGACACGATGTTTTACCCAGGTTCGGGCCCTCTTGATGGAGGTAAAACCCTACGTCCTGCTTGATTGATATTGATGATGTGGGTATTACAAGAGTAGATCTACCATGAGATCAAGGAGGCTAAACCCTAGAAGCTAGCCTATGGTATGATTATTGTTATGTCCTACGGACTAAAACCATTCGGTTTATATAGACACCGGAGAGGGCTAGGGTTACACAGAGTCGGTTACAATGGTAGGAGATCTACATATCCGTATCGCCAAGCGTGCCTTCCACGCCAATGAAAGTCCCATCCGGACACGGGACGAAGTCTTCAATCTTGTATCTTCATAGTCTTGGAGTCCGGCCGATGATGATAGTTCGGCTATCCGGACACCCCCTAGTCCAGGACTCCCTCAGTAGCCCCTGAACCAGGCTTCAATGACGATGAGTCCGACACGCATATTGTCTTCGGCATTGCAAGGCGGGTTCCTTCTCCGATTAATTTATAGAAGATTGTGAACACCAGGATAGTGTCCGGCTCTGCAAAATAAATTCCGCGTTCCACCGTAGAGAGAATAATATTTACACAAGGTCAATCTGCTGACGTATTCTGTGGCGTGGCGTCACACCACAACCAAGCCTTTACTTGAACCGTTTTTATTATACCACCTCAGCGCGTTTAGCGAAGCGATTTCCTTGGCACGTCTTGTCGAAGCAGAGATCGTGTTCCCCCTATTCCGGGATTCTCATCAATACGGACGTGGGTAACCCAACCGCGCCATTGATTGCGGCGCTTGGGAGAAAAGCGAGTTTTACTAGGCCGGTGGGGACGCATAGTTTCGTCCTCCCATATATAAGGGGATAAGGATCCACCTTTTTACCAGCGCCTTCTTCCTCCTTTGCTTATCCATCTCCGCGCACTCGAGCTCCAGCGCCCAAGTCCGCACATCTCACCTCAACCTTCTCCAACTATGTCCGGAGCGGGAGGCAAGTGGATGGCCTCCTCCGTTACGGAGGGGCACATCAAGAAGCTACGCAGCGCCGAATATCTGTCCAGCGACATTGCGCACCGGCTCCCCGACGAGGGGCAGCTCATCCCCACCCCCGGGCCCCATGAGAGGGTGGTATTCCTTCCCCATTTCCTCCGCGGACTGGGCTTCCCACTTCACCCCTTTGTCCGGGGCTCATGTTCTACTACGGCCTGGATTTGCATGATCTGGCCCCGAATTTCATTCTCAACATCTCGGCGTTTATCGTAGTGTGCGAGGCCTTCCTCTGCATCCAGCCTCACTTCAGCTTGTGGCTCAAGACCTTCAATGTCAAGCCGAAGGTTGTGAAGGGTAGCCAAGCGGAGTGCGGAGGCGCCATGTTGGGCAAGATGCCCAACGTTACTTGGCTTGAGGGCGCCTTCATGGAAACCTTCAAGGGGTGGCAATCGGGGTGGTTCTACATCACCGAGCCGCGTGACCCTAAATGGGCAGTGGCCCCCGAATTCAGATCTGGCATCCCCACACGGCTAAACTCTTGGAAAGAGAGTGGCCTGACCTGGGGCGATTCGGAGGAGCTGACCGGACTCCAAGCCTGCGTCGAAAAGCTAGTGAACAAGAAGCTCAAGCTTGTCAACGTAGTCCAGGTCATGCTCATCCGCCGGATTCTCCCATGCCAACAATGGGCCTTTAATTTGTGGGAGTTTGATCCGGCCCAGCACCGAACCTTGAGCAGGCTCTTCGACACTAAGTACGAAGATGCCTGGAAGGTGCTGTTTAAGGGCGCCGAGGCTCCCTCATCCGCTACCGAAGATCGCAGATTCAGCTCGCAGCGCCAGGCTAGCGAGGTAAGCGATTCTACCCTTTACGGGACACTTGTTTTCCATAGTTTGACTCTATGCGGGATCTAAACTCCCTCTCCTTTGACAGGACTGGCTAAAGAAGGCCGAGCAGACTAACTGTCTGGCCCCTTTGCCAGAAGACCCAGTGGACGCCCGCTTAGCGGGGCTGCTGGTTCCGGCACCCCACGTGGTGCCGGAGAAGAAGGCCAAGAAGAAGGCCACGGGCACTCGAAAGAGTTCCCGTTTTCAGGTGTCCGATGACTCCGAGGCGGACTCCTCCCACGCGGACGAGGAGGAGAAGAAAGAGGCCTCTCCCCCAGCAGGGGGAGGGAAGAAAAGGAAGGCCTCCCCAACGAGGGAGGCCGAAGGGTCCAAGAGGGGAAGGACTCTTCCCCCGGACTGTTCCGCCAACGCCGATGATGACGACGAGGATTGGCCGTCAAGGGCCAAGCCCCTGGCGATATCGTAAGTATCCGAACTTCCGAATAACTTCATGATTTTTCTTTTCGCCACACGGTGTCTTTCTAATGCCGCATACAACCCTGCAGTCCGCCCAAGGACGATCTTCCCGCTTCGTCGAGCGGGTCCTTGGGTACGTCGGATGTGAATAGTACTTCACTTCCAACCGCCTCCACCCCCATGGCGCTGACGACGCCGAGGTGGGATCCCAGAGAGGGACCCACCCGGAGGAGGAGGCCCCGGAGGTGCCACCGTGCTACCTCCCGGACTCCGCACCGGAACCTGCAGTGGTTCCGGAGTCTAGCGGGCGGCCCCTTCATAAGAAGGGCAAGACCGTGACGCCAGCGGCCTCCGTCTAACCGGAGGCGCCGGATAACTTGCTGGAGGCGCTCAACGGCGCTTCCATCGAGGATGAACACCGCACTGTCATGAGTGCGGTGATTCAGAAGGTTCAGCTCACCAAAAGCGGGCTGACCAAAGCCTGCAGCAGCCTTCTAACAGGCTTTGAGGTAAGAATATTAATATATGTAAAATAGTACCGCATAGACAGTAGCCCCTGATGCTCGGTTCGGTGTTCGGATAGAAAAGCCAGACTAAGGATCTAAAAAGATATACATAGGAGTCTAAAATAAATATGTCAATATGGGATTGCAGGCTGTGCTGCTGACCTCTGCCGCACAGACTACGGAGGTTGGTGCTTTGAAGCAAAGCCTCAAGCGGTCCGAGAACGAGCTCGGCCGTGCCAAGAAGCAGCTCGAGGACAAGGAAGGTGAGTAACACCTTATTAAAGTTGTACCTTACAGAAAAGGATTTGGTTGCAAGAGAAATGACAAGGATAACGTGGGTACTTCAGGGGCCACGAACGAGGTGGCGACCCTGAAGGAGGCGGTGTCCGCGGCCGAACGTAATGCGGCCGTGGAGCGTGCTGGGCGAGAGAAGCAGGAGGCGCGGGTGGCGGAGGTACATCAAGAGCTCCAGGCTCTCGTGGAAAAGCATGAGAGTTTGGAGTGCGACTCGAAGACTCAAGAGTTCGAGCTTGCATCGGCTCTTGAGAGTGCCAAAGCCGCTAAGGCCGAAGCCCACAAGGCCCTTCAGGAAATCGAGGCATTGAAGAAAATAGCGGTGGGTAAGGATTTTTCATGCAAAGCAAGCATGTGAATGTGAATTACCTGTTACTTACCCGAATTCGGAGCTCTCCAGGAGCGTTCGCAGATCTGCCCCGCAGCATGTACGATGCTGCCGCTTTCTATAGGGCCGAGGAGGGGAGCTCGACGGAGAAGGTCTTCTGGTCTCAGTATGTTGAGGCCGGACATCCGGTGCCCCTTAGCGACCAGCTACAGCAGCTGGTCGAGCTCCACAAGGTGGCCGAACAGGCCATGAAGGGCCTCATAGTTCGGCTGTGGCCCAATGAGGCCATGCCTGGGAGCTACTTCGGCCTGGTGCGGCGGCTGGTGGATGCTTGTCCATGGGTTGAGGTCATCAAGCGATCCGCCTGTATTGAAGGTGCCCGTCGGGCCCTTGCCCGTGCTAAGGTGCACTGGGGCAAGATGGATGCTGAGAAGCTTGTGACGGACCCGCCACCGCCGGGCAAGGAGTATCGCACGCCCGAGATGTATTATAAGGGTGTCCTGAAGGGTGCCCGCATTATTGCGGCTGAGTGCTCCAATAATGTAATATTTGAGTAGACTCGCATTTTGTTATCCCGTGCGCTGAAAACTTTGTTCATATGCGCGAAGAAACGCTTGTTGATTTAAAATATTACCTTCTGTGCGGCTGTTTATCAAATCTGAGAGACGGCGAGTCGTCGGCTTCAGCCCCCATGCCACGAGTGCTGGGGTGTTCGGGATAAATTTGAGCACTCTTGTTCCCATATTTGGGTCCATCTAGGGAGGCGCTCAACACAATGAACGAGGCAACCAGACTTATAATGCTTGAAGACTCTCACTTAGCCATAGAATTCTATAATTTTAAATTTCGGCGAAGCCCCCAGTGTTCGGAAGGCCGAATTCGGGGCTCTATCCACGCCTGGGCCGGACAAAGCCGATTCCTCGCTCTAAGTGGCATAAGTGTTTAGGGACTCGAAAAAAACCTCTCGAACAGCGACCGGCTCTCGCCTCATCATGATGGTCAGTTTTAGCTTTCTCCACTGAGGCGCTCGCCCAGCTCAACTGGGGCGCAATCACAGTGGTACTCCCAGTGCTACCTTAGCCGATACAACGGAACATAAGGTACCAAAACATGGGAGCCGGGCAAACCCAACTATTGACCCAAGACATGATTCGGAGCCGATGCATATAATGCTATAAGTTCAGGGTGCCGCACTTGTGAAAGTGTTCGGACTTATCACACCATAATGTGGGGAACTTAAGCCCCTACTGTATTTAGCCGTACCAAAGTGTACAGATGCGACATGTCATAAATGAACATATGTATAAGAAAGGAATGCAATTGTAAGCAAAAAGGTGTTGCATTGTTTATTCAAGAAATACTGCCATGAATGCAGAACGATTTCAAGTAGTGCGGTAAGCGAGGGATGGGACTATTAAACATGTCCCCCTCCAAGGGTAGGCTGCGGAATGGTGTATAAAACAGATTTAATGCTCGTAATGGAGACCACCTGGATATTCGTTGTAGCCTTTCTCCTTCCCTGGCTGTTGCATCGTGAGTTCGGGCGGTCTACTGCCGGACAGGGCCTCTGGTGAACGGAGTCCTGTGGGTAAGAAAAAAAAGAAAAAAAAGAATGACACACTTGGGAGCCCCTGATGTGGTTTAAGCCGCATTCTGGGCCTATCGTGGTCGTGCCCCTCCCCCTATGCCCATGGTATCTCCAGGGCGTAATGATGTATGCGAAGGACCAGTCTTGCAATTTTGCGAGGGCTGGGGTTGTGGCCGCATTGCTACGCGTGCTCGGAACGTGCCAGGTGGTCTTCTTGTAGGTTACTCCGGGCGCGTTTAGCCGTGTCCGGTCGCTTAACGGCCGGACTCGAGAATTGCCTTAAGAGGCTGCATTGTACTTCTGCCGCGAGAGCCGCTGTATGTTCCTCCGTTCGGAGGGAGCGTTCAGTGTTTCCGTTGACCGTGATGACTCCTCGAGGGCCTGGCATCTTGAGCTTGAGGTATGCGTAGTGTGGCACCGCATTGAACTTTGCAAACGCGGTCCGTCCGAGCAGAGCATGATAGCCGCTGCGGAACGGAACCATGTCGAAGATTAACTCCTCGCTTCAGAAGTTATTCGGTGATCCGAAGACCACTTCCAGTGTAACTGATCCTGTACAATTGGCCTCTACACCTGGTATGACGCCTTTGAAGGTCGTCTTTGTGGGTTTAATCCTTGAGGGGTCTATGCCCATCTTGCACACTGTGTCCTGATAAAGCAGGTTTAGGCTGCTGCCGCCATTCATCAGGACTCTGGTGAGGTGAAATCCATCGACGATTGGGTCTAAAACCAATGCAGTGAATCCGCCGTGGCAGATGCTGGTGGGGTGGTCCCTTCGATCAAAAGTGATCGGGCAGGAGGACCATGGGTTGAACTTCGGGGCGACTGGCTCCATCGCGTATACGTCCCTGAGTGCATGCTTCCGCTCCCTCTTGGGTATGTGGGTTGCGTATATCATGTTAACCGTCCGCACTTGTGGGGGGAAACCCTTCTGTCCTCTATTGTTCGGCGGTCGGGTCTCTTCTTCGTCATCGCTATGCAGCCCCTTGCCATTGTTTTCGGCAATTAGCTTGCCTGCCTACTTGAATACCCAACAGTCCCTGTTGGTGTGGTTGGCTGGCTTTTCGGGGGTGCCATGTATCTGGCACGAGCGATCGAGTATTCGGTCCAAGTTGGACGGACCCGAAGTAGTTCTTTTGAATGGCTTCTTCCGCTGACCGGGTTTGGAGCCTCTGAATCCGGCATTGACTGCCGTATCCTCATTATTGTCGCCGTTAATGCGGCGTTTGTTCTTGTTGTGACGCGACCTGCCTTGCGGTCCCTTGGTATCCGGACTGCCAGAATTTGTGCTGAGGTTGTTGCTGCGGGCTAGCCAGCTGTCCTCTCCCGCGCAGAAGTGGGTCATGAGTGATGTGAGGGCTGCCATGGATTTCGGCTTTTCCTGTCCCAGGTGCCGGGCAAGCCACTCGTCACAGATGTTATGTTTGAAGGCCGCGAGGGCCTCCGCATCCGGACAGTCGACGATTTGATTTTTCTTAGTTAAGAACCGTGTCTAGAATTGTCTGGCCGATTCGTCTGGCTGCTGAATTATGTGGCTTAGGTCGTCAGCGTCTGGTGGTCGCACATACGTGCCCTGGAAGTTATCAAGGAATGCGGCTTCCAGGTCCTCCCAACACCCAATTGATTCTGCTGGCAAGCTGTTAAGCCAATGCCGAGCTGGTCCTTTAAGCTTGAGTGGGAGGTATTTGATGGCGTGGAGATCGTCACCGCGGGCCATGTGGATATGAAGGAGATAGTCTTCGATCCAAACTGCGGGGTCTGTTGTGCCATCATAGGATTCAATATTCACGGGTTTAAACCCTTCGGGGATTTGATGATCCATTACATCATCTGTGAAGCATAGTGGGTGTGCGGCGCCTCTGTATTGGGCTATATCACGACGGAGCTCAAGCGAGCTTTGTCTACTGTGTTCGGCCCGGCCGGACTTGCTGTGTCCGGCGCGACGGTTGTCGTCACGTATCATGGGGCGCCCATGTGATCCGTAGATCAATCTTGATTGTCTTGTCTTATCCTCCAATATATCTTGCAAGTCCGGAGCGTTCCCCTGTGGCCTTGTGCTTTTCGAGCGATGCCGGGGTACAGTTCTAGTGGAGGGCCTAGAGGCCTCTCTGTCGCAGCCACGAGGTGGTCGGTCATCCGTATTGTGCGCTGGTTTGTATGCTTCCTCCTCTAATCAGGGGAGCAACTTGCGTTTGGGGTAGCTTTTGGACGGGAGTTCGAGCTCATGCTCTTCGGCCGCAAGGACTTCTGTCCATCTGTCGGCTAGCAGATCTTGATCAGCTCTAACCTGTTGCTGCTTTTTCTTGAGGCTGTTTGCCATGGCCATAATCCTGCGTTTAAAACGCTTTTGTTCGACGGGATCCTCAGGCACGACAAATTCGTCGTCGTCGAGGCTTGCCTCGTCTCCGAAGGGAGGCATGTAATTATCATCCTCTACCTCTTCGTCTGCCGCTCTCTCATGAGGGCTGGCTTCTCCGTCCTCCTGTGCTGAATCTTGCCGGAGGGGGTTATCTTCGGCACTGTCTGGGGTATTGTTATTTCCGGTGCCGAAATCTCCATTCTTGCTTTGGCGGGATTTAGAGCGGCGCCGCTGACGCCGGCGCTTGGGCTGTTTCTTGGAGGGGTCTTCCTCTGCTGTTCCCTCGCCATTCCCATCCTTTGGGATATCCACCATGTATATGTCATATGACGAGGTGGCTTTCCTGTGCCCAGTAGGCGCTGGTTCTTGGTCGTCTCCGGCATCGTCATCCATACCGTCGATGTCTTCGGAGTCGAAGTCTAGCATGTCGGTTAAATCATCGACAGTGGCTACTAAGTGGGTGGTGGGTGGGCCTTGAATTTCTTCATCGTCCGCATCCCAACCATCCTGACCGCAGTCTGGCCAGGGCTCTCCTGATAACGAGAGATACTTTAGCGAATTCAGGATGTCGCCGAAAGGTGAGTGCTGAAAGATGTCCGCGGCGGTGAACTCCATGATCGGCGCCCAATCAGATTCGATTGGAGGGGGCGTAGGAGGTTCGGAGTCCGGTAAGGAGTCCGGCACCTCGGAGTCACGAGCTTCACAAGGGACAAGGTCAGTATTCGGCTCTATCGCCGTAGAGGTTGCAGCCCCCGAGGCGGTGTCTAATCACCCATCCTCGATCTGCACAGCCGGCTCCGAATTGAGGGTCGGAGCGGACTCGTGTGCGGCCTCCAGGGCACTGTCCGGCAGCAGAGCTAAATCATGCCCATCGTGACAGTGCGGCGCGCTCGGCTGTGGCTCGAATCCATCGAAGATCAAGTCTCCGCGGATGCCAGCCGTGAAGTTCAGACTTCCAAATCCGACCTGACGGCCAGGGGCATAGCTTTCGATCTGCTCCAGCTGGCCAAACGAATTGGCCCGCAGTGCAAAGCCGCCGAATACGAAGATCTGTCCGGGGAGAAAAGTCTCACCCTAGACCGCGTCATTGTTGATGATCGAAGGAGCCATCGAGCCTATCGGTGACGACACAGAGGAACTCTCAATGAAAGCACCAATGTCGGTGTCAAAACCAGCGGATCTCGGGTAGGGGGTCCCGAACTGTGCGTCTAGGCGGATGGTAACAGGAGACCAGGGACATGATGTTTTACCCAGGTTTGGGCCCTCTTGATGGAGGTAAAACCCTACATCCTGCTTGATTGATATTGATGATGTGGGTATTACAAGAGTAGATCTACCACGAGGTCAAGGAGGCTAAACCCTAGAAGCTAGCCTATGGTATGATTGTTGTTATGTCCTACGGACTAAAACCATCCGGTTTATATAGACACCGGAGAGGGCTAGGGTTACATAGAGTCGGTGACAATGGTAGGAGATCTACATATCTGTATCGCCAAGCTTGCCTTCCACGCCAAGGAAAGTCCCATCCGGACATGGGACGAAGTCTTCAATCTTGTATCTTCATAGTCTTGGAATCCGGCCGATGATGATAGTTCGGCTATCCGGACACCCCCTAGTCCAGGACTCCCTCACTTCCGCTTGTTGCTTGTTTGCTCTGAATGTTGGGTCATGTGACCCCTGCTTGTAATAATGCTATGATGGCTCTTATGAGTCTTTATCTATATGAGTTGTTGAGTTATGCTGTGATGCCATGTTGTACAACACATACTTGCATGTTATGCGTACATGTAACGTGTATTGCTATGTGTGGGATCTGACTATCTAGTTGTTTATCCTTAGTAGCCTCTCTTACCGGGAAATGTCTCCTAGTGCTTCCACTGAGCCCTGGTAGCTTGCTACTGCTCCGGAACACTTAGGGTGGCCGGCATGTGTCCTTCTTCATTCATGTGTCTGTCCCTTCGGGGAAATGTCACGCGGTGTCTACCGAAGTCCTGCTAGCCTGCTACAGCCCGGTTTACCAGAGTCCTGCTAGCCCAGTTGCTACAACCCGGAATCACTCGCTGATGACCGACACGTTCGATGCTGGGTCATGTATGCATGTCCCTGTAAGTTAGTGCCACTTCGGGTTCATGACTAGCCATGTCAGCCCGGGTTCCTTGTCATATGGATGCTAGCGACACTATCATATATGTGTGCCAAAAGACGCAAACGTTCCCGAGCATGGTAAGGCGACACCCGTGGGAATACCGTGCGTGAGGCCGCCAAGTGATATGAGGTGTTACATGCTAGATCGGTGTGGCATAGAATCGGGGTCCTGACACTAGTACACACAATTTTAGACTAGAGTTGAACTACCTCCATAACCTAGTACAAATAATGTTACACTAGAGTTGAACTAGCTCTATTACCTAGTACAAATAATTTTACACTAGAGTTGAACTAGCTCTATAACCTAGTACAAATAATGTTACAGTAGAGTTGAACAAGCTTTATAATCTAGTACAAATAATTTTACTATAGAGTTGAACTAGCTCTATAACCAAGTACAAATCATTTTACACTATAGTTAAACTAGCTCTATAACCTAGTACAAATAACTTTACACTAGAATTGATCTAGCTCTATAACCTAGTACAAATAATTTTACACTAGAGTTGAACTAGCTCTATAATCTAGTCCACAAAATTTTACACTAGCGTTGAACTAGGGCTATAAGCTAGTACAAATCATTTTACACTATAGTTGAACTACCTCTATAAACTAGTACAAATAATTTTACACTAAAATTGAACTAGCTCTATAACCTAGAACAAATCACTTTACACTAGAGTAGAACTAGCTCTATAACCAAGTACAAATAATTTTACAATAGAAATGAACTAGCTCTATAACCTAGTACAAATAACTTTACACTAGAATTGAGCTAACTCTATAACCTAGTACAAAATAATGTACACTAGAGTTGAACTATCTCTGTAACCAAGTACAAATAATTTTAAATTAGAGATGAATTAGCTCTATAACCTGGTACACACAATTTTACACTAGCATTGTATTAGGGCTATAACCTAGTACAAATTATTTTACACTAGAGTTGAACTAGATCTATGACCTAGTACACACAATTTTAGACTACAGTGGAACTAGCTCTATAACCTAGTACAAATAATTTTACACTTGAGTTGAACTAGCTTTATAACCTAGTACAAATAAGTTTACTATAGAGTTGAACTAGCTCTATAACCTAGTACAAATAATTTTACACTATAGTTGAACTAGCTATGTAACCTAGTTCAAATAATTTTACACTAGAATTGAACTAGCTCTATAACCTAGTACAAATAATTTTACACTAGAATTGAACTAGCTCTATAACCTAGTACAAATAATTTTACAATAGAAATGAACTAGCTCTATAATGTGGTACACATAATTTTACACTAGCATTGAAAAAGGGCAATAACCTAGTACAAATCATTTTACACTATAGTTGAACTAGGTCTATAACCTTGTACAAATAATTTTACACTAGAGTTGAACTAGCTCTATAACCTAGGCCTAATAATTTTACACTAGTGTTGAACTATGTCTATAACCTAGTACAAATCATTTTACACTATAGTTGAACTAGCTCTATTATCTAGTACAAATAATTTTACACTAGAATTGAACTAGCTCTATAACCTAGTACAAATCATTTTACACTAGAGTTGAACTAGCTTTATGACCTAGTAAACACAATTTTAGACTAGAGTTGAACTAGCTCTATAGCCTAGTACAAATAATTGTAAACTAGAGTTGAACTAGCTCTATAACCTAGTACAAATAATTTTATACTAGAGTTGAACTAGCTCTATTACCTAGTACAAATAATGTTACACTAGAGTTGAACTAGCTCTATAACCTAGTACAAATCATTTAACACTATAGTTGAACTAGCTCTATAACCTAGTACAAATAATTGTACACTAGAATTGAACTAGCTCTATAAACTAGTACAAATAATTTTACACTAGAATTGAACTAACACTTTAACCTAGTACAAATAATTTTACACTAGCGTTGAACTAGCTCTATAACCAAGTACAAATAATTTTACACTAGAAATGAACTAGCTCGATAAGCCGGTACACATAATTTTACACTATTATTGTACTAGGGCTATAACCTAGTACAAATAATTTTACACTAGAGTTGAACTAGCTCTATGACCTAGTACACATAATTTTAGATTATAATTGAACTAGCTCTATAACCTAGTACAAATAATTTTAAACGAGACTTGAACTAGCTCTGTGACCTAATACAAATAATTTTACACTATAGTTACACTAGCTCTATAACCTAGTACAAATAATTTTACACTAGAGTTGAACTAGCTCTATAACCTAGTACAAATCATTATACACTGTAGTTGAACTATTTCTATAACCTAGTACAAATAATTTTACACTAGAATTGAACTAGCTCTATAACCTAGTACAAATAGTTTTACACTAGAGTTGAACTAGCTATATAATCTAGTACACATAATTTTACACTAGCGTTGAACTAGGGCTATAAGCTAGTACAAATCATTTTAGACTATAGTTGAACTACCTGTATAACCAAGTACAAATAATTTTACACTAAAATTGAACTAGCTCTATAACCTAGTACAAATGATTTTACACTAGAGTTGAGCTAGCTCTATAACCTAGTAAAAAAAAATTATACTGGAGTTGAACTAGCACTATAACTATGTACAAATAATTTTACACTAGAAATGAACTAGCTCTATAACCTGGTCCACATAATTTTACACTAGCGTTAAACTAGGGCTATAACCTGGTATAAATCATTTTAAACTAGAGTAGAACTAGCTCTATATCCTAGTACAAATAATTTTACACTAGAGTTGAACTATCTCTGTAACAAAGTACAAATAATTTTAAATTAGAGATGAACTAGCTCTATAACCTGGTACACACAATTTTACACTAGCATTGTATTAGGGATATAACCTAGTACAAATTATTTTACACTAGAGTTGAACTAGATCTATGACCTAGTACACACAATTTTAGACTAGAGTGGAACTAGCTCTATAACCTAGTACAAATAATTTTACACTTGAGTTGAACTAGCTTTATAACCTAGTACAAATAATTTTACTATAGAGTTGAACTAGCTCTATAACCTAGTACAAATAATTTTACACTATAGTTGAACTATCTATGTAACCTAGTTCAAATAATTTTACACTAGAATTGAACTAGCTCTATAACCTAGTACAAATAAGTTTACACTAGAATTGAACTAGCTCTATAACCTAGTACAAATAATTTTACAATAGAAATGAACTAGCTCTATAATGTGGTACACATAATTTTACACTAGCATTGAAAAAGGGCAATAACCTAGTACAAATCATTTTACACTATAGTTGAACTAGGTCTATAACCTTGTACAAATAATTTTACACTAGAGTTGAACTAGCTCTATAACCTAGGCCTAATAATTTTACACTAGTGTTGAACTAGGTCTATAACCTAGTACAAATCATTTTACACTATAGTTGAACTAGCTCTATTATCTAGTACAAATAATTTTACACTAGAATTGAACTAGCTCTATAACCTAGTACAAATCATTTTACACTAGAGTTGAACTAGCTTTATGACCTAGTAAACACAATTTTAGACTAGAGTTGAACTAGCTCTATAACCTAGTACAAATAATTGTAAACTAGAGTTGAACTAGCTCTATAACCTAGTACAAATAATTTTACACTAGAGTTGAACTAGCTCTATTACCTAGTACAAATAATGTTACACTAGAGTTGAACTAGCTCTATAACCTAGTACAAATCATTTAACACTATAGTTGAACTAGCTCTATAACCTAGTACAAATAATTTTACACTAGAATTGACCTAGCTCTATAAACTAGTACAAATAATTTTACACTAGAATTGAACTAACACTTTAACCTAGTACAAATAATTTTACAGTAGCGTTGAATTAGCTCTATAACCAAGTACAAATAATTTTACACTAGAAATGAACTAGCTCTATAAGCCGGTACACATAATTTTACACTATTATTGTACTAGGGCTATAACCTAGTACAAATAATTTTACACTAGAGTTGAACTAGCTCTATGACCTAGTACACATAATTTTAGATTATAATTGAACTAGCTCTATAACCTAGTACAAATAATTTTAAACGAGACTTGAACTAGCTCTGTGACCTAATACAAATAATTTTACACTATAGTTAAACTAGCTCTGTAACCTAGTACAAATAATTTTACACTAGAGTTGAACTAGCTCTATAACCTAGTACAAATCATTATACACTATAGTTGAACTAGTTCTATAACCTAGTACAAATAATTTTACACTAGAATTGAACTAGCTCTATAACCTAGTACAAATAGTTTTACACTAGAGTTGAACTAGCTATATAATCTAGTACACATAATTTTACACTAGCGTTGAACTAGGGCTATAAGCTAGTACAAATCATTTTAGACTATAGTTGAACTACCTGTATAACCAAGTACAAATAATTTTACACTAAAATTGAACTAGCTCTATAACCTAGTACAAATGATTTTACACTAGAGTTGAGCTAGCTCTATAACCTAGTACAAAAAAATTTATACTGGAGTTGAACTAGCACTATAACTATGTACAAATAATTTTACACTAGAAATGAACTAGCTCTATAACCTGGTACACATAATTTTACACTAGCGTTAAACTAGGGCTATAACCTGGTATAAATCGTTTTGAACTAGAGTAGAACTAGCTCTATATCCTAGTACAAATAATTTTACACTAGAGTTGAACTAGCTGTATAACCTAGTACAAATGATTTTACACTAGAGTTGAACTAGCTCTATAACTTAGTACAAATCATTTTACACTATAGATGAACTAGCTCTATAGACTAGTACAAATAATTTTACACTAGAAATGAACTAGCTCTATAACCTAGTACAAATAATTTTGCACTAGAGTTGAACTAGCTCTATAATCCGGTACACATAATTTTACACTAGCGTTGAACTAAGGCTATAAGCTAGTACAAATCACATGACACTATAGTTGAACTACCTATATAACCTAGTACAAATAATTTTATACTAAAACTGAACTAGCTCTATAACCTAGTACAAATCATTTTAGTCTAGAGTAGAACTAGCTCTATAACCTAGTAAAAATAATTTTACACTAGAAACGAACTAGCTCTATAACCTAGTACAAATAATTTTACACTAGAATTGAACTAACTCTTTAACCTAGTACAATTTTTTTTACACTATAGTTGAACTAGCTCTATAACCTAGTACAAATAGTTTTACACTAGAGTTGAACTAGCTCTATAACCTAGTACAAATAATTTTACACTAGCGTTGAACTAGCTCTATAACCAAGTACAAATAATTTTACACTAGAAATGAACTAGCTCTATAAGCCGGTACACATAATTTTACACTAATATTGTACTATGGCTATAACCTAGTACAAATCATTTTACACTAGAGTTGAACTAGCTCTATGACCTAGTACACACAATTTTAGAATATAGTTGAACTAGCTCTATAACCTAGTATAAATAGTTTTACACTAGAGTTGAACTAGCTCTATAACCTAGTACAAATAACTTTACACTAG
>NC_041389.1:429105416-429151172 GCF_002162155.2 Triticum dicoccoides
AACCTAGTACAAGTAATTTTACACTACAAATAAACTAGCTCTATAACCTAGTACAAATAATTTTACACTAGAATTTAACTAACTCTTTAACCTAGTACAAATTTTTTTACACTATAGTTGAACTAGCTCTATAACCTAGTACAAATAATTTTAAACTAGAGTTGAACTAGCTCTATAACCTAGTACAAATAGTTTTACACTAGAGTTGAACTAGCTCTATAACCTAGTACAAATAATTTTACACTAGCGTTGAACTAGCTCTATAACCAAGTACAAATAATTTTACACTAGAAATGAACTAGCTCTATAAGCCGGTACACATAATTTTACACTAATATTGTACTATGGCTATAACCTAGTACAAATCATTTTACACTAGAGTTGAACTAGCTCTATGACCTAGTACACACAATTTTAGAATATAGTTGAACTAGCTCTATAACCTAGTATAAATAGTTTTACACTAGAGTTGAACTAGCTCTATAACCTAGTACAAATAACTTTACACTAGCGTTGAACTAGCTCTATAACCAAGTACAAATAATTTTACACTAGAAATGAACTAGCTCTATAAGCCGGTACACATAATTTTACACTAATATTGTACTAGGGTTATACCCTAGTACAAATCATTTTACACTAGAGTTGAACTAGCTCTATGATCTAGTACACACAATTTTAGATTATAGTTGAACTAGCTCTATAACCTAGTACAAACAATTTTAAACAAGAGTTGAACTAGCTGTGTGACCTAGTACAAATAATTTTACACTATAGTTGAACTAGCTCTATAACCTAGTACAAATAATTTTACACCAGAGTTGAACTAGCTCTATAACCTAGTACAAATCATTATACACTATAGTTGAACTAGTTCTATAATCTAGTACAAAAATTTTTACACTATAATTGAACTAGCTCTATAACCTAGTACAAATAGTTTTACACTAGAGTTGCACTAGCAATATAATCTAGTACACATAATTTTACACTAGCGTTGAACTAGGGCTATAAGCTAGTACAAATCATTTTAGACTATAGTTGAACTACCTGTATAACCTAGTACAAATAATTTTACACTAAAATTGAACTAGCTCTATAAACTAGTACAAATGATTTTACACTAGAGTTGAACTAGCTCTATAACCTAGTACAAAAAAATTTATACTGGAGTTGAACTAGCTCTATAACTAAGTACAAATAATTTTACACTAAAAATGAACTAGCTCTATAACCTGGTACACATAATTTTACACTAGCATTAAACTAGGGCTATAACCTGGTACAAATCGTTTCATACTAGAGTTGAACTAGCTCTATATCCTAGAACAAATAATTTTACATTAGAGTTGAACTAGCTGTATAACCTAGTACAACTGATTTTATACTAGAGTTGAACTAGATCTATAACCTAGTACAAATCATTTTACACTATAGTTGAACTAGCTCTATAGACTAGTACAAATAATTTTACACTAGAATTGAACTAGCTCAATAACCAAGTACAATTTTTTTTACATTAGAGTTGAACTAGCTCTATAACGTAGTACAAATAATTTTACACTAGACATAAACTAGCTCTATAACCTAGTACACATAATTTTACACTAGCATTGTACTAGCGCTATAACCTAGTACAAATAATTTTACACTAGAGTTGAACTAGCTCTATGACCAAGTACACCCAATTTTACACTAGAGGTGAGCTAGCTCTATAACCTAGTCCAAATAATTTTAAACTAGAGTTGAACTAGCACTATAACCTAGTAGAAATAATTTTACACTGAAGTTGAATTAGCTATATTACCCAGTAGAAATAATTTTACACTAGAGTTGAACTACCTCTATAACCTAGTACAAATCATTTCACACTATAGTTGAACTAGCTATATAACCTAGTTCATATAATTTTACACTAGAATGGAACTAGCTCTATAACCTAGTACAAATAATTTTACACTAGAGTTGAACTAGATCTATAACCTAGTACAAATAATTTTACACTAGAAATGAACTAGCTCTATAACCTGGTACACATAAGTTTACAGCAGTGTTGAAAAAGGGCAATAACCTAGTACAAATCATTTTACACTATACTTTAACTAGCTCTATAACCTAGTACAAATAATTTTACACTAGAGTTGAACTAGCTCTATAACCTAGTAAAAATAATTTTACACTAGCGTTGGACTAGTTTTATAACCTAGTACAAATCATTTGACACTATAGTTGAACTAGCTCTATTATCTACTACAAATAATTTTACACTAGAATTGAACTAGCTCTATATCCTAGTACAAATCATTTTACACTAGAGTTGAACTAGCTCTATGACCTAGTACACACAATTTTAGACTAGACTTGAACAAGCTCTATAACCTTGTACAAATAATTGTAAACTATAGTTGAACTAGCTCTATAACCTAGTTAAATAATTTTACACTAGAGTTGAACTAGCTCTTTTACCTAGTACAAATAATGTTACACTAGAGTTGAACTAGCTCTATAACCTCATGCAAATCATTTTACACTATAGTTGAACTAGCTCTATAACCTAATACAAATAATTTTACACTAGAATTGAACTAGCTCTATAACCTAGTACAAATAATTTTGCACTAGAGTTGAACTATCTCTATAATCCAGTACACGTAATTTTACACTAGCATTGAACTAGGGCTATAAGTTAGTACAAATCATTTTACACTATAGTTGAACTACCTATATAACCTAGTACAAATAATAGTAAAACTGAACTAGCTCTATAACCTAGTACAAATCATTTTACACTAGAGTAGAACTAGCTCTATAACCTAGTACAAGTAATTTTACACTACAAATAAACTAGCTCTATAACCTAGTACAAATAATTTTACACTAGAATTTAACTAACTCTTTAACCTAGTACAAATTTTTTTACACTATAGTTGAACTAGCTCTATAACCTAGTACAAATAATTTTAAACTAGAGTTGAACTAGCTCTATAACCTAGTACAAATAATTTTACACTAGCGTTGAACTAGCTCTATAACCAAGTACAAATAATTTTACACTAGACATGAACTAGCTCTATAAGCCGGTACACATAATTTTACACTAACATTGTACTAGGGCTATAACCTAGTACAAATCATTTTACACTAGAGTTGAACTAGCTCTATGACCTAGTACACACAATTTTAGATTATAGTTGAACTAGCTCTATAACCGAGGACAAATAGTTTTAAACGAGACTTGAACTAGCTCTGTGACCTAGTACAAATTTTTTTACACTATAGTTGAACTAGCTCTATAACCTAGTACAAATAATTTTACACTAGAGTTGAACTAGCTCTATAACCTAGTACAAGTCATTATACACTATAGTTGAACTAGTTTTATAACCTAGTACAAATAATTTTACACTAGAATTGAACTAGCTCTATAACCTAGTACAAACAGTTTTACACTAGAGTTGAACTAGCTATATAATCTAGTACACATAATTTTACACTAGCGTTGAACTAGGGCTATAAGCTAGTAAAAATCATTTTAGACTATAGTTGAACTACCTGTATAACCTAGTTCAAATAATTTTACACTAAAATTGAACTAGCTCTATAACCTAGTACAAATGATTTTACACTAGAGTTGAACTAGCTCTATAACCTAGTACAAAAAAAATTATACTGGAGTTGAACTATGTCGGGGAAACTGATCCACGAACACCTATGGGACCGGCGGACTGAGTCCCTTTCGGTTCGGCGGGGGACGGAGATTGCACGAAGAGCGGATCGAGGGGAAGCACACGAGCAGTTTACCCAGCTTTGGAGCTCTCCGGAGAGATAACACTCCTACTGCTGCATGTCTGGGTGTATTGAGTTCTTGCTCGGGAGCGCTGAGTGCTACGTACACACTAGCTGCTAACGAGACCGAGCGTGAGTGTTTTTCTGCCTTCCAACCCCCTCTCTACGTTGCGCATGGGCCTCCTTTTATATGCTAAAGGGGTCTCCGACAGGTGGCAACGTAGACAAGGGTAAAAATGGAAAAGGAATCGTGGTTGGTACAACTACCTGTACAGTGTATCATACCTAACCCTGACGGCAGGGGACAAAGGCATTAAATGCCCGTCCGCGTCGCCCAAATAGTGCAAAAAGGGACCGTCAGGGACGCCACCGCTCGCCATGATGGCAGTCTTGTCAGCGTCGCTTGCCACCGCGCACCGCTGGCTGCACGGCCTCTCGCCACGCGTGCCTGGAAAGGCCCCGGGGCGACACGTTGGTGGATGTGCTGGAGCGTGGGTACAGAGTGGTCGCTTGCCGCGGCAAGCGCCTTGCCGCGGTCATTGTCTTGTTGCGTCCGGAAGCTTGTCGCTCACCGGGCCTTGCCGGGACGCGTGGGCGTCGCAGCAAGTTCCTTGAGATGCCTTGGTTGGCCTTCCCAGCAAGCTCCTCTTGCCGGGGCCTTGTCTCCTTGGCTTGAATACTTTGTTCTTGAATGGCTCCAAAGGAACCATGGAGGACCTTGGCGGTCACCCGGCAAGCCTTGCCGCGGGGTGCTGCGACTGCCCGTGCACAAGTTTGGGATACTAGGGTACCCCTACTCTAGTACACTGACAGGAGCCCCCGGGCCTGGGCCACACATGGCGCTGAGCGCTATTGGGCCAGGCCCAAAACAGGGCACGGGCACGCACGGCCTGGGTTACGCCGTATCTTACTCCGTATCCACCGCGCCTTCCCCGATCGGCACGCGTTGAATGCGGCGTCGTGGGAGAGATCGTGGGTGGTTTCTTTATTTGGAAAGACGGAACGCCCGCCCCCTCCCTCTTTATAAGCAGGGGAAACAGGGGCAGTTCACCCATCTCGCCGGTTGCTACTCCAATCTCAGAAATCTCCGCCGCTCCCCCCTTCTTCCCAAAGCTGAAAGAGAGCAGCGCTCCGCCCCCCATTGCCACCAGCATCACCTACGCTGTCGATCTCCCCCACCACCTCCGCCATGGCTCCGAAAGCCGACAAGGGGAAGGTCGTGAAGTCGGCCGAGGCGCAGCGGCTCGCGGTGCTGCGAAAGGAGCGGGCAATCTTTCCCCCCTAGCTCGCCGCGAAGGAGCTGAGGGAGTACTACTACCTCTTCTGGTCGACGAAGACGCGAGCGCATCCGCGTACGAAGGTACTCCCAGCTGCCGCTTCGGAACTGGCTCCGAAGGGATACCCTTTCTTCGCGCTGTTCTTCTACTGCGGGCTCTGCCCGCCTTTCTCTGCATTTTTCTGTGACATTATGAACACCTAGGAGTTCCACTTTCTTGACTTCACCCCCAACGCCGTTCTGACCATGGCAGTTTTCGCACATCTCTGCGAAAACTTTGTCAGAGTCTATCCAAATGTAGCTCTTTTTCGCCACTTCTTTATGCCCCGAGTTGAGAGAGGGGAGCCTTTATCCGGCGGAATCGCCTGGATCTCGAGGGTTGGCAAGAAGGAAGCTTATCTGGAGGGGGAGCTCCGCAGCAAGTGGGAGGAATGGAGAGCAGACTGGTGCTAGATTGTCGAGGAGAACCCGCAGCCATTTACCGCCCAGCGCCAAGCCCCAATAGCGCGCGGTAATGATTGGAGCAATGTGGCCCCGGAAGACGATAGGCTGAAGATTGCCGTCACCCGGATCCTATGCCTCAGGCTTGCCGGGCTCACCGTAGGCGCCGTTGGCGCAGATTTTCTTCGCCGCCGCATCGCCCCCCTGCAGGAGAGGATGAGACCCACCTGGGAGTTCCAGAATGTGGCGGATATCATGAGGCTGCACCCTGGCCTCAACTTCAACTTCACTATCCTGGAACTGGACGCGATGATCCTGGAACTGTTTAAGTGCGATCCTCAACATCCCGAAGCGTTCATGTTGCCGAGGGGTGTGGTTCCGCTGTGCAACAACTCCTCGCTCGACCGCATCCGTGCAATGATGCCGCTGTGTGATTCGCACGGGATTGTCCCAACTTGGCAAGAGCCTGCAGACGACGTCGTGCAGAAGTTTTTTGACGGCTTGGTAGAAGTGCCGGTCTGCTCCGATGAACAGAAGAGCCTTACTCGCGACACCACCGATGCGGAGATGCAGCGCATCGCCACTAGGCTAGAAGAGGCGGCGGCAGCAGCTGCCGCGGGCGAGTTTGGATTCACCATGGAGGAGGCAGAGGCAGCAGAGGCGGCAAGCCTTGCTGAGCGAGAGGAGCTTGCCAGCGAGGGAGATCTTGTCGGGCCTGAAGCTGAGTCGAGCGAGCCCGGCGAGGGAGAGCTTGTCGGGCCCGAACCTTCAGACAGCTCGCCGCAAGCGGAGCCTCCAGCTCCGCCAAGAAGGCGTCTCCGCAAAGCCGGGGACGTAGCAGGGCGGCAGACGAGTCAACAGCCGCCGTGCCGTGCAACACGCTCTACCGCGGCAAGTACTGTTGCCGCGGGAGCGCCTCACGCCGCTGCGGCAACTGGAGCGGGGTCTTCCTGGTCCAATGCTACTGCTCCTGCCAAGCGGACAAGGGAACCCACTCCTCCGCCTCGTCGAACCGGAGGTGAGCCGGACTTCGATCTCTCCGCGCTCAGCTCCGACGAGGAAGAAGAAGAGTAAGATTCTTTGTTGTACTTGTAGTTCTTCAATTCTTGCTGTTTTGTCTTCTATCTGATTTGTTTTACTCCGAACCCATTCCTTTTCAGGACTCTGGCCCAGAGAGCGGCGAAGAGAGCCAAGGTCCCGGTGATTGTCATCGAGGACGAACCCACCGCGATAGCAGGGGGTGTGTCCGAGACCACCTTGCCGGACCCGGCAACTATTCCCCAAAGCAGCCCCCAGCGCAGCCCCCAGCGTAAGTATACGGTTTACTTCCTGCTGTTAGGCGTGCATGGGTGCTCTTTCTTTGCTGATATCTGACTGTTGGTTTGTGTAGGAGTAGAGCAGCCTCACCAGGAGTGCCCGGAAGCCGCTCCCGAAATGCCATCTGCTTCGACTACACCGCCAAGGGAGGATTCCCCGGCAAGGGAGCGTTCTCCGGCAAGGGAGAATTCTCCGGCAAGGGACAGTTCTCCGGCAAGGGACAACACCAGCGACCCTCCGGTGGTTGAGACCATGACTGCAGATCCTAGCACAGGTAATCCTCTTGCTTGAAAAACTTCCCTGGGGTTCTTCTTCTTCTGATTTTCTTTTTGGATATTTGCTTGACTTTTCTCCTTTTTCCGTTCGTCAGATCCATCTGCCACGGAGCCGATGGAAACCGAGGTCGCCGGCGAGGAGAACGCGCGCAGCAATACTGACGACGCCTTTGCCACCGAAGGAGAAGCCGGCGCTGATGATCCCGCCGGCGAAGAGGCCGCCAAAGCTGCCGCCGCAGAAGCTGGCGAGGGATCTGGCGATCGCACTGACGGCCCCGAGGTCGCAGGAGCATCAGGCGCTACACCGGCCGCCGATCCCTCCACCGCTGCTGCAGCGCCAGGCTCCGAAGAGCCCCAGCCAAGCGCCTATTTGAAGGCCGGCGACGGCATCTTCATCAAGCTCCCTTGGGCGTCAAGCTCCAGGGCGCCGTTCGAAGGAGAAACCTTTGATGAAGAGTTGCTCGCCTCCGCTGGTCTGACGCTGGTCGACGCGTCGAGCAGCAGCAGCGGCGAGCCTGAGGAGGAGCAGCTGCTGCGGAAGCTGTTGTCGCTCTACCGCGCCCGACAGGCCAAGCTGGTATCCTGAGAAGCGCTTGTCGCGAAGGCGGGAGTGGACATCGAGAAGCACGCGGAGGAGCTCCGGGGTCTCAGGCAGGAAGCTCTCCGGTCCCTGGCAGAGGAGCGGGAGCAAGTAGCCGAGGAGCGGAAAGCCTTCCTCCTCGAGAAGGCTGAAGTTGAAGAGCAACAGCGGCTTGTTGCCGAAAAGCTATCTGCGCAGGAAGGCGAGTTGGTGCAGCGCAAGGACAACCTTGACAGCCACGAGGAGGAGCTTGCCGCGCGCGAGCAAACATTTGGCGGGGCTCTCAAGGAAGCAGAGGATGTTGCCGCAGCTGCCGAGGCCGCCAAGAAGGAGCTGGAGACGAAGGTGGCGCAGCTGGAGGCCGATCTCAAGGCGAGCGGCGAGGAGCTTGCTGCGCTCAAGCGTGAGCGCGAGAAGGACGCCGCCGCTCATGGCGAGCTGCAAGGTCGTCTCACTGAGAGGAGCAAAGAGCTTAGCACCGCCAAGGACTCCAACGTAGATCTTGAGTTAAAGCTGGTTACTTTGACTCAGACGCTGGACAGCGCCAGGGAGCGGGAGGTGGCCTTGACGGAGAAGATCAAGGCCGACGAGGCGCTGCTGGCGAGTGCTGCCGCCGCCCAGAACACTTTTAGGGAGAATGTGGAGCACTGGACGGAGGGTCTCGTGGATGTTACCGCAGCCATCGACATGGAGTTGGCGCAGCTGGGGATGGAGGATCTCGGGTACTCCTCTGATGAGCACCTCCAACCCAGCGCCAAGCTCAGCTTGTTCTTCCAAGGTGTGGCGACGGCCCTCCAGCGACTCTGGGAGAAGATCCCAAAGCAGCTGGCCGACGAGTCGCGCAAGATCTGCACGGGAGCTCTTCAAAAGGTGCTGGTGAAGGTGGCCTTCCGCAACCCAGGCCTCAACCTCACCAACGTCCTCAGGACCTTGCTGCCGGATGCTGATCTGGAAGTGCTCAAGACCCTTGTCGCACCCATTGTGGACAAGGTGAGCGGGATCAAGAGGGTTGAGGGCGATCGCGTAGATTAGGCCGCCCGTTTTCTCTTTTTCTTGTCGCTGCTGGTCATGTTATGAGAACAATCTGTTAGAGCTGCGACAAGCTATCTTATAATATGACTCTATTTCGGGTAGCGATTGTTATGTTATTTCCTTTACTTGATTCCTTCCTTTGTATGCTTTTGCCCTACGCTTTTAGGGAAGTTGTCGGCGCAGGCACCTGGGCCGCGAGCGCTGAGTGCGGGACGTCAGCAGCCTGCTGGCGGTGCCACTTCCGACAAGAAGCCTTGTCGCAACTAGTCGCAGCTCACTTAAGTTGTTGAGCAGACTCGAAACAAAGTAAGAGCGCAACTAGCTACGAGTTGGTTCCTCCGCGCACAGGTTTTCCATACAAAGCACGGTCGTTCGAGGAAGATAACTTAAAAATTAAAACTGATTGCTCAAACTTTGGCAACTTAGCTTTTCTGTCGTTTGCTTTCCGGTAAGGCGAAACTTCCTTGAACGATGCCTGGTCCACACCATTATCTTCTCCTTTCCCCCCGGCAAACTTGTGGGCGAGGGAACCTTCCTTTCCTTTTTGAGAAAAAGAAAGAAGAGAAAATAAAGATATGGAGCCTTACGGCTCGTTATTGCTTACCGGGGGTAGGCGCTGCACAAAGTGTCAGATAATGCATGCAAAGTAGAAAGCATGAAATTGACAAGATGTGCGGAGCATATGAGTTTTACTTATGCACGGGGTCTGCGCCCGGCTTCGTACAAAGGATTATATGCAACATCGGTAAGACTTGTACAAAAGGTGGTTGCCGGAACAGGTTCCGGCAACCGCGCCCTACGGGTAAAACTTACGAAGATGCTCAATGTTCCAGGAGTTGCTCACCGGAATGCCATCTTCGGTCTCAAGGCGGACAACGCCAGGCCTAGTGAATCGTTTCACTCGGTAAGGGCCTTCCCACTTCGGTGTCAACTTGTTGGAATTCTTGGCAGATTGAACGCGCCGAAGAACAAGGTCGCCTTCCTCGAGACTTTTGGCATTAACTTTGCAGCTATGGTAGCGGCACAAAGCTTGCTGGTATCGAGCAGCTCGTACAGCGGCCTGAAGACGGTCCTCCTCAAGGAGCAGCGCGTCATCTTGTCGCAACTGCTCTTGCTCAAGCTCATCATAAGCGAGAACTCGAGGTGACCCGTATACGAGTTCCGTGGGGAGAACTGCCTCTACTCCATAGACTAGAGCGAAAGGTGTCTGGCCAGTGGCTCGATTTGGTGTCATCCTGATCGACCAAAGAACCACCGGCAGCTCCTCAATCCAGTTCTTTCCGCACTTGCGCAGCCTGTCGAAAGTCCTGGTCTTGAGCCCGCGCAGCACTTCAGCATTCGCCCTCTCCGCTTGACCGTTACTTCTCGGATGAGCAACAGAAGCGAAGCAGACCTTGGCGCCAAGGTCTTGGACGTACTGCATGAAGGTGCGGCTCGTGAATTGCGTGCTGTTGTTGGTGATGATCCTGTTAGGGATCCCGAAGTGGCAAACAATCGACCTGAAGAACTTGACTGCTGACTGTGCTGTCACCTTCCTCACTGCTTCCACTTCCGGCCACTTTGTGAACTTGTCGATTGCAACGTACAAGTACTCAAAGCCCCCGACAGCTCGGGGAAAGGGGCCGAGGATGTCGAGCCCCCAGACCGAAAATGGCCAGGATAAAGGGATTGTCTAGAGAGCTTGAGCTGGCTGGTGTATCTGCTTGGAATGGAACTGGCACGCTTCACACTTGGTTACTTGTGCAGTTGCATCCTGGAGGGCTGTCGGCCAAAAGAAACCTTGCCGGAACGCTTTGCCGGCAAGTGCTCTTGCGCCAATGTGGTGACCACATATGCCTCCATGTATCTCTGCCAACAGCTTTTGTCCGTCTTCCCGGTGAATACACTTCAATTTCACGCCGTTGAGTCTTCTTCTGTACAGTGTGTTGTCGACAAACTGGTACATACTTGACTGCCGGGCTACTCTTTCCGCTTCTTCTTGCTCTTTGGGAAGTTCTCCTGTCTGAAGGAAATGGACAATCTGCTGTGCCCATGCTGGAGCTTGCGGCTCGACAACAAGGACCAAAGGCACATCTGCTGCTGCGGGAACATCCGCTTCTACGGCGAGAACCTGCGGCTCAGCCGGAGCTTGACGTTCCCCGGCAAGCTTGCCGGAGCAAAACTTGTCGGGAGCGTCTGCTTCAATGGAACAAACCCTAGGGCTTGCCGAAGCAGACTGCTCCTCAGCACCCTTGGTGTTGATCTTGAGGACCTTCTTCGCGGCGGCTTCAGGGAGCTCTGCCGGAAAATAGTCACTAGAAACCAACTTCCTCTTCTTGCTCTGTCCAGTTGATGACGTTACAGACGGTTGAGTCAGTTTGAGCACAAAGATCCCTGGTTCCACAGGTAACTTAAGTGCGGTGCACTTCGACAAGCCATCGGCAATGTCGTTCTGAGCTCTTGGAACATGTTCCATCTGTAGGCCGTCAAAGTGCTCTTCTAGCTTTCTCACTTCATCAACGTAAGCTTCCATCAACGGACTCTGATAATTCTTGTTTACTTGGCGGACGACAAGCTGTGAGTCACCCCTAACAATGAGCTTCTTGATCCCAAGGTCTGCTGCGATCCTGAGACCGGCAAGCAAACCTTCATACTCTGCGGTATTGTTCATTGCTTGCTCCTTGGGAAAGTGCATTTGGACTGCGTACTTGAGGTGCTCTCCGGTGGGCGCAACAAGAAGCACACCCGCACCAGCGCCTTGCAGCGAGAAGGCACCATCAAAGTACATCAGCCACTCTTTGCTTGCTTCCTTGACGGGGATGCTTGTTTCTGGAATTTCTTCATCTTCTGTTGGCGTCCATTCTGCTATGAACTCCGCCAATGCTCTGCTTTGGATAGTTGAAGTGCTCTCAAACTTGAGGCCAAAGCTTGACAGTTCCAGTGCCCACTCGACAATACTGCCCGTTGCTTCTAGATTTTGCAGTATCCTCTTCAGCGGAAAACGAGTGACGACTGTGATCTCATGTGCTTGGAAGTAATGGCGCAGCTTTCTCGAGGCCATGAGAAGGCCGAAAAGCAATTTTTGCACACCAGAGTACCTTGACCTAGCCCCCTGCAGAAGGGAACTGACAAAGTAAACTGGGCGCTGCACCATTCTTTTCTGCATCTTCTCACGCGCCTGCGCAGATCCATCTTTGTCGGGACCAGAGCTTGCCGGTGAAGTCCCCTGCTTGTCGCTGGATGCATCTGCCGTGGTTGCTGGCTCATCATCCGCCTCCCTCTCCGCTACTAACGCAGCACTAACCACTTGATTGGTTGCCACTATATATAGCAGCAACTTCTCTTGTGGCTTAGGTGCGACAAGTGTTGGAGTGGAGGACATGTATCTCTTTAAGTCCTGCAGTGCAGCCTCCGCTTCCGGAGTCCATTTCATTGGACCTGCCTTTTTCAATATTTTGAAAAATGGCAGGGCGTGCTCAGCAGACCTAGAGATAAACCTGCTGAGAGCAGCTACGCAACCGGCAAGTCTTCGTACATCCTTGACACGCTTTGGTGCTTCAATCTGCTCAATGGCCTTGATCTTGTCGGGATTGGCTTCAATTCCCCGCTGAGACACGAAGAACCCGAGAAGCTTACCGGAGGGGACTCCAAACACACACTTCTCGGGGTTAAGCTTGAGGTTGATCTTGCGCAGATTTGCAAAGGTTTCGTCTAAATCTTGAATCAGAGTTGCCTTGTCCTTGCTCTTGACCACTATGTCATCCATGTAGGCTTCCACATTTCTGTGTATTTGCGGCTCAAAAGCGTCATGGACTACCCTTGCAAATGTTGAACCAGCATTCTTTAAACCGAAAGGCATCCGTACGAAACAGTATGTGCCACATGGGGTGATGAATGCGGTCTTCTCCTCATCCTCTTCTGCCATGAAGATCTGATGGTATCCTGAGTATGCATCAAGAAATGAAAGCAAGTCACATCCGGCCGTGGAGTCAACAATCTGGTCGATGCGCGGTAAGGGAAATGGGTCTTTGGGACAAGCTTTATTGACATCGGTAAAGTCGATACAAAGCCTCCATTTCCCGTTTGCCTTGCACACGACTACAGGGTTGGCCAACCACGTAGGATGGAGCACTCCTCTGACAAGGCCTGCTGCTTCCAGTTTCTTGATTTCTTCTGCAATGAATTCTTGGCGCTCCACTGCCTGTTTCCTGACTTTCTGCTTGACGGGCCGCGCATGAGGACAGACGGCAAGATGGTGCTCGATTACTTTCCTGGGAACACCGGGGATGTCAGACGGTTGCCACGCAAATACGTCGACGTTCGCCCGCAGGAAAGAAACGAGCGCGCTTTCCTATTTAGGGTCGAGAGTGGCACTGATGGTAAAGGTACCACCAGTGCCATCCTCCTTGGTGGACACCTTTTTGGTCTCTGGTGGAGCTGCCATTGTCTTCTTACACTTGCCGGTGGAGCTCGATGGTGCGTCCTCGACGGTAGCGCAGCACTCCGAAGAGGTGCGCTTGCCGGAGTGGGCATCAGAACTCTTGCCGGACTTGGTCTTCTTCTTCGCCCCGGGAGCTTCAACGGTAAGTGACTTGCGATCTGTTGCGGCTGCTACTTCCCGGTAGATCTTGTCGGCGCAGATAAGAGCATCCTTCTTGTCGCCAGGGACAGAGATGACACTTATCGGGCCTGGCATCTTCAACATGTTGTATGCATAATGAGAGGCTGCCATGAATTTGGCAAGTGCTGGACGGCCGAGTATCCCATTGTAAGGCAATGGAAAGTCAACAACGTCAAAAGTGACCCTCTCAGTCCTGAAGTTCAACTCGCTGCCAAATGTCACCGGCAACGTGATCTTTCCCTTCGGCTTGCTCCTTCCTGGATTGATTCCTTGGAATGTGCCGGTCTCTTCGAGCTCGCCATCAGGGATCTGGAGTTTCTGGAGTACCGCGGAGGAGATCAGGTTCAAGCCGGCCCCACCGTCAACTAGCATCTTAGTGACCTTGAGGTTGCGGATAGTTGGTGAAACCAACATTGGCAAGCACCCGACCGCAGTTATGCGATCAGGGTGGTCCTCAATATCAAAGATGATAGGCGTGCTGGACCATTTCAGAGGCTTGCGTGACTCAACGGGTGGTTCTGCCGCATTGACTTCCCGCACCCATTGCTTGAGCTGGCGGTGTGAAGTATGCAGAGAAGCACCACCGTCAACGCACATGACCTCTGTGGCTTTCTAGAACTCCTGTTCATCGGTCTCGTCATCATCCATATCTTCATCATCGTCGTCATCTTCATCTTTGTCGCGGCCGCGGGGAGGTCTGTCTCCTTGCCGCTGCTTGGCCTTGCCGCGGCGTCCTCCTCGGCCGGGGCGTTTCTTGCCGGCTCCTCCAGCACCTTCCTGGGCCTTCTCCTTGTCGCGTCGCTCGTATTCAGCCTTTTGCTGCTCGACAAGCTGCTCGACCTTCTTGCAGCTCTGGAGGTCATGGCCCTTGGTGCGGTTGATCTTGCAGTACTGCTTGTTGGTGCCGTCCTGCTTGTCGGCGACCGCCACAGCCTGGTAGTTGGTGCCTGCGGCGATCTCCTCGCCGGAGCTACCAGCTCTGGCTTTCTTGGCGCCACCTCCGTTGCTGGACTACTCAACGACTAGCACATCTTTGCCTTTCTTCTTCCTGTTGTTCCGCCGCCGGTTTTTCTTTGCCGGGGCAGCCTCCTCACTATCAGATCCTCCTGCTTCTGTATTCTCTCCGGGGAGTTTCCTCCCTTCCTCAGCACGTGCACACTTGTCGGCCAGGGCATATAGCTCACTGACGTCTCTGATCTTGCACATCGCCATCTCCTCCTGCATCCTGCGGTTTCACATGTTCTGATGGAACGCGCTGATTACCGCGGCAGGGTGGACATCTGGGATGTTGTGCTGTACGCGGCTGAATCTCTGAATGTACTTGCGCAGGGGCTCTCCTTCCTTCTGGGCGAGCAGATGAAGGTCGCTCTCTTGGCCATGAGGCTTGTGGCCGCCTGTAAAGGCGCCGACAAACTGATGGCATAGGTCTGCCCAGGAGGATATGGAGTTGTCCGGCAAATGCATGAGCCAGGATCTGACATTGGGCTTGAGCACCAGCGGGAAGTAGTTGGACAGGATCTTGTCGTCCCGCCCCGCGGCAGCTTGCACCGTGATTGTGTAGATGCTGAGGAACTCCGACGGATGCGACTTGCCATCGTACTTCTCTGCTACGTCTGGCTTGAAATTCTTCGTGCTGGGCCACTGGACTTGCCGCAGCTCACGAGTGAACGCAGGGCAACCTACCGCGTACGGCAAGTCGCCTGGTTCCCCTGGCGCATGCATGTCGACAGAGGGCCCAGCGCGCTGGTCCGATTGACGCCGCGCTTCTCTTCGGCACTCGATGCGAGTACGAGCGTCTTCTTGCTGTCGTTCGTGAAGAACTTGGCGCTGATCGCGACGAGCTCGTGGATCTGATGATGGGTGGAGTCGCTGTCGAGGTGGATCCAGCGAGTCGGCGATCTTGGCCTTCGGGGTGGAGAGTGCATGGTGATTGCACCCCCACTGGTTTCGTCGCCATCGGCTCGTGCCTGGCAGTCCTGCCGCGGCAGCGATGTACTCGGCTGCCGCGGAGTGTCGCCGTTGGCGAATCCGATGAGACTCTAAATGGTGGCCCTCCATTGATCGATCTTGTCTGCTGTTGGAGGGTAATCCAGGAGCAGTTGAGCTCGCGCCAAAGCTTCTGCTGGAGTGGTGGGCGGCAGTGGCGAACGGTGCGAGGAGCGGGATATGCTCGGACTTCTAACTATGTTAGAAGGAGCAGTATCCCGTCCAGGCGACCCTGTCTCGCTCGTGCCAGCATGTCGGCGTGCATGCTGGTCTTGAGCACCCCGGGATCCACCAGCTCGATCTTGGTCCAACAAGCGTATGGCGCTGCGAATACCATGACGCTGTCGGTCCTGCGCCTCCTGAGATGGGCGCGGTGCATGTACGGACGCCGAGGTCTGCGCAGCCTTGTCCTTGGACCTGGCAGCACTATGAGCTCCCTCGTCGATGTCCGCTCTTCCGCCGACGTCTACCCCACCACTCGTTTGCTCCGGTGGTGGTGGGATCGACGTGGACGGAACAGTTGCCACTGAAGCCTTCTTCTTCGGTGGCATGTCGATGAAGAAAATGAAGATCTAGCTCGTGTGAACGGCGGATCAGGTTCACACAACCTCGACGCCCCCTACCTGGCGCGCCAAAGATGTCGGGGAAACTGATCCACGAACACCTATGGGACCGGCGGACCGAGCCCCATTTCGGTTCGGCGGGGGGCGGAGATCGCACGAAGAGCGGATCGAGGCGAAGCACACGAGCAGTTTACCCAACTTTGGAGCTCTCCAGAGAGATAACACTCCTACTGCTGCATGTCTGGGTGTATTGAGTTCTTGCTCGGGAGCGCTGAGTGCTACAGTACACACTAGCTGCTAATGAGACCGAGCGTGAGTGTTTTTCTGCCTTCCAACCCCCTCTCTACGTTGCGCATGGGCCTCCTTTTATATGCTAGAGGGGTCTCCGACAGGTGGCAACGTAGACAAGGGTAAAAATGGAAAAGGAATCGCGGTTGGTACAACTACCTGTACAGTGTATCATACCTAACCCTGACGGCAGGGGACAAAGGCATTAAATGCCCGTCTACGTCGCCCAAATAGTGCAAAAAGGGACCGTCAGGGACGCCACCGCTCGCCACGATGGCAGTCTTGTTAGTGTCGCTTGCCACCGCGCACCGCTGGCTGCACGGCCTCTCGTCACGCGCGCCTGGAAAGGCCCCAGGGCGACACGTTGGTGGATGTGCTGGAGCGTGGGTACAGAGTGGTCGCTTGCCGCGGCAAGCGCCTTGCCGCGATCGTTGTCTTGTTGCGTCCGGAAGCTTGTCGCTCACCGGGCCTTGCCGGGACGCGTGGCGCGTCGCGGCAAGTTCCTTGAGATGCCTTGGTTGGCCTTCCCGGCAAGCTCCTCTTGCCGGGGCCTTGTCTCCTTGGCTTGAATGCTTTGTTCTTGAATGGCTCCAAAGGAACCACGGAGGACCTTGGCGGTCACCCGGCAAGCCTTGCCGCGGGGTGCTGCGACTGCCCGTGCACAAGTTCGGGATACTAGGGTACCCCTACTCTAGTACACCGACAAACTAGGTCTATAACTAAGTACAAATAATTTTACACTAGAAATGAACTAGCTCTATAACCTGGTACACATAATTTTACACTAGCATTAAACTAGGGCTATAAACTTGTACAAATCGTTTTAAACTAGAGTTGAACTAGCTCTATATCCTAGTACAAATAATTTTACACTAGAGTTGAACTAGCTGTATAACCTAGTACAAATGATTTTACACTAGAGTTGAACTAGCTCTATAACCTAGTACAAATCATTTTACACTATAGTTGAACTAGCTCTATAAACTAGTACAAATAATTTTACACTAGAATTGAACTAGCTCAATAACCAAGTACAATTTTTTTTACATTAGAGTTGAATTAGCTCTATAACGTAGTAACAATAATTTTATACTAGAAATAAACTAGCTCTATAACCTAGTACACATAATTTTACACTAGCATTGTACTAGGGCTATAACCTAGTATAAATCATTTTACACTAGAGTTGAACTAGCTCTATGACCTAGTACACCCAATTTTAGACTAGACTTGAGCTAGTTCTATAACCTAGTACAAATAATTTTAAACTAGAGTTGAACTAGCTCTATAACCTAGTAGAAATAATTTTACACTAGAGTTGAACTAGCTTTATTACCTAGTAGAAATAATTTTACACTAGAGTTGAACTACCTCTATAACTTAGTACAAATCATTTTACACTATAGTTGAACCAGCTATATAACCTAGTTCGAATAATTTTACACTAGAATGGAACTAACTCTATAACCTAGTACAAATAATTTTACACTAGAGTTGAACTAGCTCTATAACCTAGTACAAATAATTTTACACTAGAAATGAACTAGCTCTATAACCTGGTACACATAAGTTTACACTAGTGTTGAAAAAGGACAATAACCTAGTACAAATCATTTTATACTATAGTTTAACTAGCTCTATAACCTAGTACAAATAATTTTACACTAGAGTTGAACTAGCTTTATGACCAAGTACACACAAGTTTAGACTAGAGTTGAACTAGCTCTATAACCTAGTACAAATAATTGTAAACTAGAGTTGAACTAGCTGTATAACCTAGTACAAATGATTTTACACTAGAGTTGAACTAGATCTATAACCTAGTACAAATCATTTTACACTATAGTTGAACTAGCTCTATAGACTAGTACAAATAATTTTACACTAGAATTAAACTAGCTCAATAACCAAGTACTATTTTTTTCACATTAGAGTTGAACTAGCTCTATAACGTAGTACAAATCATTTTACACTAGAAATAAACTAGCTCTATAACCTAGTACACATAATTTTACACTAGCATTGTACTAGGGCTATAACCTAGTATAAATCATTTTACACTAGAGTTGAACTAGCTCTATGACCTAGTACACCCAATTTTAGACTAGAGATGAGCTAGCTCTATAACCTAGTACAAATAATTTTAAACTAGAGTTGAAATAGCTCTATAACCTAGTAGAAATAATTTTACACTGAAGTTGAACTAGCTTTATTACCAAGTAGAAATAATTTTACACTAGAGTTGAACTACCTCTATAACCTTGTACAAATCATTTTACACTATAATTGAACTAGCTATATAACCTAGTTCAAATAATTTTACACTAGAATGGAACTAGTTCTATAACCTAGTACAAATAATTTTACACTAGAGTTGAACTAGCTATATAACCTAGTACAAATAGTTTTTCACTAGAAATGAACTAGCTCTATAACCTGGTACACATAAGTTTACACTAGTGTTGAAAAAGGGCAATAACCTAGTACAAATCATTTTACACTATAGTTTAACTAGCTCTATAACCTAGTACAAATAATTTTACACTAGAGTTGAACTAGCTCTATAACCTAGTAAAAATAATTTTACACTAGCGCTGGACTAGGTTTATAACCTAGTACAAATCATTTGCACTATAGTTGAACTAGCTCTATTATCTACTACAAATAATTTTACACTAGAATTGAACTAGCTCTATAACCTAGTACAAAGCATTTTACACTAGAGTTGAACTAGCTCTATGACCTAGTACACACAATTTTAGACTAGACTTGAACTAGCTCTATAACCTTGTACAAATAATTGTAAATTAGAGTTGAACTAGCTCTATTACCTAGTACAAATAATGTTACACTAGAGTTGAACTAGCTCTATAACCTAGTACAAATCATTTTACACTATAGTTGAACTAACTCTATAACCTAGTACAAATAATTTTACACTAGAATTGAACTAGCTCGATAACCTAGTACAAATAATTTTGCACTAGAGTTGAACTAGCTCTATAATCCAGTACACATAATTTTACACTAGCGTTGAACTAGGGCTATAAGCTAGTACAAATCATTTTACACTATAGTTGAACTACCTATATAACCTAGTACAAATAATTTTATACTAATACTGAACTAGCTCTATAACCTAGTACAAATCATTTTACACTAGAGTAGAACCAGCTCTATAACCTAGTACAAATAATTTTACACTAGAAATGAACTAGCTCTATAACCTAGTACAAATAATGTTACACTAGAATTTAACTAACTCTTTAACCTAGTACAATTTTTTTACACAATAGTTGAACTAGCTCTATAACCTAGTACAAATAATTTTACACTAGAGTTGAACTAGCTCTATAACCTAGTACAAATAATTTTACACTAGCGCTGAACTAGCTCTATTACCAAGTACAAATAATTTTACAGTAGAAATGAACTAGCTCTATAAGCCGGTACACATAATTTTACACTAACATTGTACGAGGGCTATAACCTAGTCATTTTACATTAGAGCTGAACTAGCTCTATGACCTAGTACCCACAAATTTAAATTATAGTTGAACTAGATCTATAACCTAGTACAAATAATTTTAAACGAGACTTGAACTAACTCTGTGACCTAGTACAAATAATTTTACACTATAGTTGAACTTGCTCTATAACCTAGTACAAATAATTTTACACTAGAGTTGAACTAGCTCTATAACCTAGTACAAATCATTATACACTATACCTGAACTAGTTTTATATCCTAGTACAAATAATTTTACACCAGAATTGAACTAGCTCTATAACCTAGTACAAATAGTTTTACACTAGAGTTGAGCTAGCTATATAATCTAGTACACATAATTTTACACTTGCGTTGAACTAGGGCTATAAGCTAGTACAAATCATTTTAGATTATAGTTGAACTACCTGTATAACCTAGTTCAAATAATTTTACACTAAAATTGAACTAGCTCTATAACCTAGTACAAATGATTTTACACTAGAGTTGAACTAGCTCTATAACCTAGTACAAAAAAATTTATACTTGAGTTGAAATAGCTCTATAACTAAGTACAAATAATTTTACACTAGAAATGAACTAGCTCTATAACCTGGTACACATAATTTTACACTAGCGTTAAACTAGGGCTATAACCTGGTACAAATCGTTTTAAACTAGAGTTGAACTAGCTCTATATCCTAGTACAAATAATTTTACACTGGAGTTGAACTAGCTGTATAACCTAGTACAAATGATTTTACACTAGAGTTGAACTAGCTCTATATCCTAGTACAAATTATTTTACACTAGAATTGAACTAGCTCAATAACGAAGTACAATATGTTTTACATTAGAGTTGAACTAGCTCTATAACGTAGTAACAATAATTTTACACTAGAAATAAACTAGCTCTATAACCTAGTACACATAATTTTACACTAGCATTGTACTAGGGCTATAACCTAGTACAAATCATTTTACACTAGAGTTGAACTAGCTCTATGACCTAGTACACCCTATTTTAGACTAGAGTTGAGCTAGCTCTATAACCTAGTACAAATAATTTTAAACTAGAGTTGAACTAGCTCTATAACCTAGTAGAAATAATTTTACACTGGAGTTGAACTAGCTTTATTACCTAGTAGAAATAATTTTACACTAGAGTTGAACTACCTCTATAACCTAGTACAAATCATTTTACACTATAGTTGACCTAGCTATATAACCTAGTTCAATTAATTTTACACTAGAATGGAACTAGCATTATAACCTAGTACAAATAATTTTACACTAGAGTTGAACTAGCTCTATAACCTAGTACAAATAATTTTACACTAGAAATGAACTAGCTCTATAACCTGGTACACATAAGTTTACACTAGTGTTGAAAAAGGGCAATAACGTAGTACAAATCATTTTACACTATAGTTTAACTAGCTCTATAACCTAGTACAAATAATTTTACACTAGAGTTGAACTAGCTCTATAACCTAGTAAAATTAATTTTACACTAGCGTTGGACTAGGTTTATAACCTAGTACAAATCATTTTACACTATAGTTGAACTAGCTCTATTATCTAGTACAAATAATTTTACACTAGAATTGAACTAGGTCTATAACCTAGTACAAATCATTTTACACTAGAGTTGAACTAGCTCTATGACCTAGTACACACGATTTTAGACTAGACTTGAACTAGCTCTATAACCTTGTACAAATAATTTTAAACTAGAATTGAACTAGCTCTATAACCTAGAACAAACAATTTTACACTAGAGTTGAACTAGCTCTATTACCTAGTACAAATAATTTTACACTAGATTTGAAGAAGCTCTATAACCTAGTACAAATCATTTTACACTATAGTCGAACGAGCTCTATAACCTAGTGCAAATAATTTTACACTAGAGTTGAACTAGCTCTATTACCTAGTACACACAATTTTAGACTAGAGTTGAGCTAGCTCTATAACCTAGTTCAAATAATTTTAAACTAGAGTTGAACTAGCCCTATAACCTAGTACAAATAATTTTACACTGGAGTTGAACTAGCTTTATTACCTAGTACAAATAATTTTACACTAGACTTGAACTAGTTCTATAACCTAGTACAAGTCATTTTACAATATAGTTGAACTAACTATATAACCTAGTTCAAATAATTTTACACTAGAATTGAACTAGCTCTATAACCTAGTACAAATAATTTTACACTAGAGTTGAACTAGCTCTATAACCTAGTACAAATAATTTTACACTAGAAATGAACTAGCTCTATAACTTGGTACACATAATCTTACACTAGTGTTGAAAAAGGGCAATAACCTAGTACAAATCATTTTACACTATAGTTGAACTAGATCTATAACCTAGTACAAATAATTTTATACTATACTTGAACTAGCTCTATAACCTAGTACAAACAATTTTACACTAGCATTGAACTCGGTCTATAACCTAGTACAAATCATTTTACATTATAGTTGAACTAGCTCTATTATCTAGTACAAATAATTTTACACTAGAATTGAACTAGCTCTATAACCTAGTACAAATCATTTTACACTAGAATTGAACTAGCTCTGTGACCTAGTACACCCAATTTTAGACTAGAGTTGAACTAGCTCTATAACTTAGTACAAATAATTTTAAATTAGAGTTGAACTAGCTCTATAACCTAGTACAAATAATTTAACACTAGAGTTGAACTAGCTCTATTACCTAGTACAAATAATGTTACACTAGAGTTGAACTAGCTCTATAACCTAGTACAACTCATTTTACACTATAGTTGAACTAGCTCTATAACCTAGTACAAATAATTTCACACTAGAATTGAACTAGCTCTATAACCTAGTACAAATAATTTTACACTAGAGTTGAACTAGGTCTTTAAACTAGTACACATAATTTTACACTAGCGTTGAACTAGGGGTATAAGCTAGTACAAATCATTTTACACTATAGTATAACTATGTGACGCCCCCGAGTCAATCATACACTAATCATGCACGCAAATGTGTATGATCAAGATCAGGGACTCACGGGAAGATATCACAACACAACTCTAAAAGTAACTGTCGGATTTCGGGTTCCGGCAGACCCTTGAGGTTCGAACACTGGGGTGCGCGTGGAGATTACGCCCTCTGTCTACCTACTCCTCGTCGAATCGCTAGGATCTAAACTACGAAAAGATCAACACAAGAGACACAGGGTTTATATCGGTTCAGGCCACCATTGTGGTGTAATACCCTACTCCAGTGTGTGGTGTGGTGGATTGCCTTTTGGGCTGATGATGAACTATACAAGGAAGAACATCCTCACGAGGGTCTGTTCTTGACTGGTGCGATGAACTGCTAGGAGGAGTTCAGTCGCCCTATCTCTCTCTCTTTCTATTCTAGATGTATGCCAGATACCAGATCATCCCTCTACCCTGGGGGTGGCTAGTACTATTTATAGGCAAAGGCCCTGGGCCTCTTTCCAAATATTGAGCGGGAAGAGCGCCAAGAATTGGCCATTTTGAAGGGGAACAGCGGGTACACTTATCGTGACTAAAGTTGGTCCTCGCCTGTCAAAGGTCTGGTGGTGATGCCGGCTTGGGCTCCACGGTGACGTCCATCCTGTCGTTGGGCTGGTCTTGGTCTTGTTGCACCGAAATGGATGCCTTTGCTTGATGCTCTCACCTGCGCTTGCTCCCCTTGCACCAAAGAGGAAATGAGGACACTGCGCGAGCTGGCACCCGACTGGCGCCCTTGGTCGTCATGGCTTGCGTCATGGGCACCTCGCGAGGTACCCCGCCTTGAACTCTCCGCCTCCTCGCGAGCCAGCCCGATGAGGCCGTGCCCGAGGAAGCTCCTTGTCGTCCGCCCCGCGAGGCTTGGCCACTCGCGAGGGTCTTGAGCTTGTGTTGATGACGATGGGCTGTGCTGGGCCCCCCTTTGAGCGACGCCGCAGGCCGCAGGCAGGCAAGTCTGGGGACCCCCGTTCCTAGAACGCCGACAGTAGCCCCCGGGCCCACGGCGCGCCCGGACTTGGCCGAGCAGAGAGGCGAAAGGGCAAGTGCGAAGCGTCACGGGCCCTAACAGCCTACGGCCTTGGGCGCTGCGTGGCGGTTGATTGGACGTGGGTGGCACCGTCCCCCACGCTTCCTTATTCTGTGCAATGCTAGGCGGACTCGTAGCCGCACACAGCCGCTCCCCTTTTCCGTTGCTTGAGTGCTCTCTGTTCTTTCTCCTTTCGAGCTCCAGTTTCCGCATCTAATCCAATCTCGAACCTCCCCCCTTCTCTGCTGTCATGGCTCCGCCGAGGAAGGGAAGAGGGAAGAAGCCCATGCCGCCGCCTCGCTCATCATCGTTGGCGGCCCCCGCCATCGATCGGCCAATCATAATCAATAAAGAGGGCATGGGCAAGGTCAGCTCGGCCCTGGCCACCATCTTCAACGAATGCAGGAAGACGACGGCCTGGCCCGCGTCCCGCTTCTCCATTGACAGGATTGCCACTAAGGTCCGATACTTCGCCGATGCCCTGTGGGCGGGATTGGTTCCCCCCTTCTCTGATTTCTTCAACGCCGTGCTTTCCCATTATCAGATCCATATGATGCATCTTGGTCCCGAATCCATCACTCTTCTTGCGGTATTCGCCTTCGTTTGTGAGGCAATGATGGGCATCCTTCCTTCGGTTGCCTTGCTGCGCCACTTCTTCTCTCTGCGCCTCATCGACCCCACCCAATGTTCGGGGTGCATGAGCTTTGTCGCTGTGCCTGAGACGGCGGCTTCAGGAATTGACTTCAGTCCTCCTCCGCCCGTGCCTCGGTTTTGCGAGCGGTGGCTGTATGTGGACGTAGGGGTGCCCAGCCCCCTACTGACGGAGCCATCCTTGCCTGCTGTCCCCAACTCAGGCTGGGGCCAGGAGACGCTCGTGAGCCCCTGGCTCGCCTTTGTCTGGCGTCGCTTTGAGTTCTTGAGGGAGCTCGGCGTGACGGTGCCCAAGGTGGTGAAGGAGTTCCTGCTACGCCGCGTTGCCCCTCTCCAACACCATTCTCATCGGTTGTGGGCCTTCAGCGGCCGTGGGGATCGCATGCGGCTCCAGGAAGAGGACCTGACGCCTGAAGCGCTGAGGAAGGTGCTCTTGGTCCTGACTGGGGACCCCAACCCCGGCAGCATCTAGCAAGGGGGATCCTTGCTGTACCTCTGTTCGAACATGAGAGACTTCATGAATCAGATGCCCGTCTTTGATGAATGGGGACCGCGCCCCGCCGGCCACCAGGGGCCTCGCGAGAATCCAGTGACGGTGGCCGTCCTTCCGGTTGGCCGAGGCGACTCTTCCTCAAGTGGCGGAGTAGGGAGGCATGAGCCTCCGGAGGCCGAGGGTGCCCCCGCCTAAGTGATAGCATCGGGCAGCGCTCAGGAGGGAGCACCCCCTGAGGCCCGTGCTGCCAGTGCTGAGGGCGGCGAGCAGCCGCCTGCTGCGCCCGCGGCTGAGGCCTCCGAGGCCCCAGCTGCTCTTCTTGGTGAGGCGACCAGCGGCACGCATCAGGCAGACATCCCTGACGCGGGCCGCCTTGGTGCTTCCTCCTCGTCACAAGTTGACCCCTGCGCTCAACTCTTGGGTCACTTTCGTGTGGACTTTGAGGCCCTCCGGAAGAGAAGGGAGGCCCTGGGCGACGATTACCCTTGTCGCCTGCTAAAGCGCAGAAAGTACTTCGCCATCGATGAGTAAGCCTTCTCCCTTCCCAGCTCCAGATTCTTCTGTTGCCCTTCCTAATCCTTGCTCCGCAGGGCCCTTCCTTCCGAGCTCATGGAGATGGCTGAGGAGCCATCCCTCTCGCCTCCGCCCTCTCCGCCGTCTTCGATCGTTCCAAGCAGCCGGGCCCTTGTGGTGAGGCCGGTTGGAGAGACGAACCATCCCGAAGCGCAACACGGCCCCGCGCGCCTCGCGACCTTCCTTCGCGAGCCTTCTCGTGGCATAGCCAGCCTGCCGTGGGCTTCTCGTCTGGTCGTGGACCGTGATTGGCTGGGATACTCCCAGCGCTCTTCACTTGGGGATGGATTGGCTCTAGGCCGGGCATCTGGCGAGGCGTTCCCGGTCGCCTCAAGGGTGCCAGCCCCCAGCCCCCTGCCCGAAGGGGGAGCGCTGATCCGTGCCCCCCGGCGCTTGCTTGGGGCGGATGATGGCATGGAAGACGTACTCGAGCGTGCCCGGGAGCGTCCCGCTCTTCGCCAAGGGTTTCTTCGGAGGGTGGCCAACGCGGTGAGCCTGCTTGGTGAAGAGCTTGCTGATGAAGACGCGCGCCTTGAGGCCGAGGGCCTGGGCCTGGTTGCAGAGAGGCGCGAGCTGGAGACGGCTATCGCTCTCGCGCGCCGTCAGCGCGATCTCGACGATGAGGAGGCCAAGGCGTCACTGGCGGCCTCTCGAGAGGTGCGTTCCCGGGCCATCGAAGAAGCCCGGGAAGCTGACCGGCAGCGAGAGGCCGTGGAGCAGGCACGAGAACTCCTGGCCCGGTGCCACTCGCTGGAGGAGCAGGTGGAGCTGCGCGAGGCGGCCCTTGTGTCGATGAAGGTGGTCTCCGGTGACCCGGCGGAGCTCCAGAAGCGTGAGGAGGCGCTGACGCTGGAAGCCGCCGAGTGTGCATGCGAGTACGAGCACCTGGAGACGAGGGAGCGCTTGGTGACACGGGCGGAGGACGATGTCGCTGCGCGGGAGACCCGCGTCTCGGAGGAGGTCGGACATCGGGTGGCGACAGCGCGCCTGAGCCTTGGGCGCGAGTTCGAGGAGAAGCTGGGGTTGATCCGGACCGAGGCCGAAGGTAGGACCACCGTCCTGAGGGCCAAGCTGGAGGAAGCGACGCGGCGGGTCGATGCCTTGCGGGCCGCTCTTGAGGTGGCGTAGGGGGAGTTAACTACTTCCCGTGCCAAGGTGCTTTTTATTCGCCAACAGGTGGACGAGGCTGAGGCCGTTGTGCGCGAGAATGCGGACGAGATGCATCAGCGGCGGCTCCTGGAACATGAGCACGCCCCCATGCTCACCATGCTTCGGGAGAGAGCCAACACGGCCTTGGGCAACATCTACGAGGCGGCCGTTGGCGAGCCGCACGCAATCAACTACGCCGGCAACCTTCAGTTCTTCACCGGCATAGTGACGCAGCTGGAGGCGCGGTCGGTCAGGGCCAACAGGTTGGTGGAGGAGAGGAGCCGCGCCCTGCTCGGGCGCGCCTTTTCCCGCGTCTTCAGCCATCTCCAGAACATGGATCCTCACTTCGACTTTGACGCCGCCATCGCCCCAGTTCCCCAGGCCGTCCGGGGTGACCTGGCAGACTGGGTAGAAGACAACGTGGACACTCTTGTCAGGGCCTTCGCTTCAGATGATGATGACGCGATCGTGGCCGCCGACGAGGGCGGCGTGGTGAACGGTCCTGACGCCACCGTCGACAACGCAGAGGGTGATGGTGAGGCCAGCGACGCCATCGACAGTTCGGGTGGTGCTCCTAAGGATGCATTGGGGGATTTATCCGACTGACTGCGCATTGCTCCGGTTTCCTTACCCTGCATGAATAGAACTCAGGATTTCGACCTGATGGTTGTAAGAGCATTTTGGGAGGGGTGCCCCTCATGTAAAGCTTATGTTCAGCGTACTAGTGGATGCTACATTACCCATATGCCCGTGCCAAGTGGTTGGCTAGGCGACGAGCCGGTTGGCTAGTTTACCTTTGTCCCGTGCAGGTCCTGAGATAATTTGTGGGAGGTTGTGGTGTCTCGAATGCCTCCTGACCGAATTCGTAGGATCTGTAGTGAAAAAACCTCCTGAGAGGATAGGACGGCGGCAGTCTGGGCTGCACACAAGCTAGGCCTGACCCGGCTCGTGAGGGGCTCATGAGGGGAGGCAGCTGAGGGGAGGTCGTAACCAGAACGTGAGAGATTCCTCGAACGAGACTAAGCACCCCTTCCCCGTACACACGCAAATCTCAAATTCAAATCCAACTTAAATCCAGCGGGGGGAAAGCAACAACCAAGGGAAAAGCAATGGAAGCAGAAAAAAGGCCGCGTCTGGCACCTAGTCTAGTCTTGGACGTCTTCTCACCAGCGCGGAGCTAAGTGCTGCCACTGGGCGTGGGAGGGAGCCCCAGGGCCTGAGGCCGGCACCCCTGAGACTCCTGGGAGTGTACAACCCCAACTCATTATTACGTGAGAGTGTCACGGGCGGTGAGCTTCATAGGCGTTGGCCTTCTTCACAGGCTCTGGGCCTTTCTTCGGGGAAGCAAGCTTCACGGGCATTGGCCCTCTTCACAGGCTCCGGGCCTTTTCCAAAACGCGACAGCTTCACATGCATTCGCCTTCTTCACAGGCTCTGGGCCTTTTCCAAAAAGATGATCTTCACAGACATTCGCCTTCTTCACAGGCTCTGGGCCTTTTCCAAAAAGATGATCTTCACAGGCATTCACCTTCTTCACAGGATCTGGGCCTTTTCCAAAAAGATGATCTTCACAGGCATTCGCCTTCTTCACATGCTCTGGGCCTTTTCCAAAAAGATGATCTTCACAGGCACCGGCCTTGCTTCATATCGCCAGACGAGGGCCCGCCTTGCGCCACACTCTAGTGCCATCAACGACGACCGGAAAAGAGGACGCCGCCGATGGGGTAGAGCGGTCGCCAGCGGTTCCCCCAACGACCATGGGTCCTCCTCCAGGGGCAGGCCCTAAGGCACCTCCCCAGCGGAGGGCCTACCTCCTGGGAAGGCCTTGCTCCAAACGCCGCGGTGGTGATGTCGGATCCCGGCCCCTCCCCTGCAGTCCCCGATGCCCTCCTCCTGAGGGGTAGGAGACTGCGGGAGCGGGGCAGCTGCTCGTTGTGGAGACCTGCACCTCCTGCGACCCATGATTAGCGTATGCCTGCTCCTGAGGAATTAGTGGTACCCGATAATCGTTGCTTCCAGCGTGGCCGGTGGGGCCGTCCCGGGACTCCTGGAAGACCTCAGCTTCTGGCGCCTCGACCCCCAGCTTGGGCTGAGGAGCGAGCCTTGTTCGCCCTCGCGCGGGTGCCCTTGGTCCATCATGTGAGGCAGGTACTCTTCTGGGGCCGTCATCCCAAAGGTCACGCCATAGTGCTCCGCGTGCCATGCAGCTCTGCTTGATGTGCCAACCTGGGGGTGGTAGCGCGGCGGCCTGCTGGGGCCGTGGGTTGTGACGAGTCCTTCTTCGCCGGCGGGGGGCGGAGTCGGTGCTGCCGCCGGGCTAGTGCCGACAGCTTCACTGGTGTTAGAGTAGCCTTGGAGCCCACGGGTGCGCGTGGAGCCCCCGTGCGGGCCGCCCTGGGCCTAAGACGGGAGCTGAGTGCAGAAGGGGTGAGCCCCCGAGGCGGCGAAGCCCAGGAGCTCTGCCACCCGCTCTAGTAGCACGTCGCGGCCGCCTTCCATCAGCCTGCACTACAGCAGCTCTCGGGCCACCGTGAGCGCGGCCCTTGAGTTTGCCTACTCCCGGCGAGTGTACGGCGTCATGGCCGCGGCGTGGTTGGAGGCCCTTGCTGCCGACCGCGTCCGTCGCGGTGTGAGAGCTGTCGGGGCCTGTCCACGTCGCCCGCGGCCCGCAGCGCCCTGCGGACCACGAGCTGCCTGGGGCATGGGGTGGCCCGGGGCGAGCGGCTCTGCGAGGGCGGACCAAGCCGCCCAGGGATCAGGGTTGCCCGCCTGGTCGCCGGACATGGTGATGACGATGCAACGGGACGCAAAGTGGCAGAAGGCGGATCCCGACGCACCCCTACCTGGTGCGCCAAATGTCAGATTTCGGGTTCCGGCAAACCCTTGAGGTTCGAACACTAGGGTGCGCGCGGAGATTACGCCCTCTGTCTACCTGCTCCTCGCTGAATCGCTAGGATCTAAACTACGAAAAGATCAACACAAGAGACACAGGGTTTATACTGGTTCAGGCCACCATTGTGGTGTAATACCCTATTCCAGTGTCTGGTGTGGTGGATTGCCTCTTGGGCTGATGATGAACTATACAAGGAAGAATAGCCTCGCGAGGGTCTGTTCTTGACTGGTGCGATGAACTGCTAGGAGGAGTTCAGTCGCCCTATCTCTCTCTCTTTCTATTCTAGATGTATGCCAGATACCAGATCATCCCTCTACCCTGGGGGCGGCTATTCCTATTTATAGGCAAAGGCCCTGGGCCTCTTCCCAAATATAGAGCGGGAAGGGCGCCAAAAATTGGTCATTTTGAAGGGGAACATCGGGTACACTTATCCTGACTAAAGTTGGTCCTCGCCTGTCAAAGGCTCTGGTGGTGACGCCGGCTTGGGCTCCACGGTGACCTCCATCCTGCCGTTGGACTAGTCTTGGTCTTATTGCACCTAAATGGATGCCTTTGCTTGATGCTCTCACCTGCGCTTGCTCCCCTTGCACCAAAGAGGAAGTGAGGACAACTGCGCGGGCTGGCGCCTGACTGGCGCCCTTGGTCGTCATGGCTTGCGTCATGGGCACCTCGAGAGGTACCCCGCCTTGAACTCTCCGCCTCCTCGCGAGCCAGCCCGATGAGGCCGTGCCTAGAAAGCTCCTTGTCGTCCGCCCCACGAGGCTTGGCCCCTCGCGAGGGTCTTGAGCTTGTGTTGATGAAGATGGGCTACGCTGGGCCCCCCTTTGAGCCACACTGTAGGCCGCAGGCAGGCAAGTCTGGGGCCCCCCGTTCCCAGAACGCCGACAGTAACATAAGTCATACAAGCATCATATTACAAGCCAGGGGCCTCGAGGGCTCGAATACAAGTGCTCGAACATAAACGAGTTAGCGGAAGCAACAATATCTGAGTACAGACAAAAGTTAAACAAGTTGCCATAAGATGGCTAGCACAAACTGGGGTACAGATCGAAAGAGGCGCAGGCCTCCTGTCTGGGATCCTCCTAAACTACTCCTGGTCGTCGTCAGCGGTCTGCACGTAGTAGTAGGCATCTCCAGTGTAGTAGGATTAGTAGGCGTCTGGATCCTGGGCTCCAATGTCTGGTTGCGGCATCCGGGAATAAAAGGAAAGAGGAGGAAAAGAGGGAGCAAAGCAACCGTGAGTACTCATCCAAACTACTCGCAAGCAAGGATCTACACTACATATGCATGGGTATATGTGTAAAGAGGCAATATAGGTGGACTGAACTGCAGATTGCCAGAATAAGAGGGGGATAGCTAGTCCTATCGAAGCCAACACTTCTGGCAGCCTCCATCTTGCAGCATGTAGAAGAGAGTAGATTGAAGTCCTCCAAGTAGCATCGCATAGCATAATCCTACCCGGCGATCCTCACCTCGTCGCCTTGTGGAAAAGCGATCACTGGGTTGTCTCTGGAACTTGTCTGGATGTGTTTTATTGAGTATCCGGTTCTAGTTGTCATAACATCAAGGTACAACTCCGGGTTGTCCTTTTACCGAGGGACACGGCTATTGAATAGATAAACTTCCCTGCAGGGGTGCACCACATAACCCAACACGCTCGATCCCCTTTGGCCGGACACACTTGCCTGGGTCATGCCCGTCCTCGGAAGATTAACACGTCGCCGCCCTACCTAGGCACAACAGAGAGGTCTGCACGCCGGTCTAAATCCTATGCGTGCAGGGGTCTGGGCCCATCGGCCATTGCACACCTGGATGTTGCGTACGCAGCTGGTGAGCAGACCTAGCAACCTCCATTACAAAGGAAGTTGCGTTATGCGGTCCAACCCAGCGCGCGCCGCTTAATCGCTGACGTCAAGAAGGCTTCGGCTGATACCACGATGTCGAGTGCCCATAACTGTTCCCGCGTGGTTGGTTAGTGCGTATAGGCCAGTGGCCAGACTCAGATCAAATACCAAGATCTCGTTAAGCATGTTATTTTGAAGTAACCGCGGACGCCGACCAGGGCCAGGCCCACCTGTCTCCTAGGTGGTCTCAACCTGCCCTGTCACTCCGGCACAAACTAACAGTCGGGGGCTGAGGGAGTCCCGGATTAGGGGGTGTCCGGATAGCCGAACTATCACCTTTGGCCAGTCTCCTGGACTATGAAGATACAAGATTGAAGACTTCGTCCCATGTCCGGATGGGACTTTCCTTGGCATGGAAGGCAAGCTTGGCGATACGGATAGGTAGATCTCCTACCATTGTAACCGACTCTGTGTAACCCTAACCCTCTTCGGTGCCTATATAAACCAGAGGGTTTTAGTCCGTAAGACGAACAACAATCATACCATAGGCTAGCTTCTAGGGTTTAGCCTCTCTGATCTCGTGGTAGATCTACTCTTGTACTACCCATATCATCAATATTAATCAAGCAGGAGTAGGGTTTTACCTCCATCGAGAGGGCCAGAACCTGGGTAAAAACATCGTGTCCCTTATCTCCTGTTACCATCCGCCTAGACGCACAGTTCGGGACCCCCTACCCGAATCCGCCGGTTTTGACACCGAGATTGGTGCTTTCATTGAGAGTTCCTCTATGCCGTCGCCATTAGGAAGGATGCCTCATCCCGTCTTTAAAGGCGGCACCGTTGCTAAAGGAGCTTTGGCCATCGGCCAAACTCTTCGGCTAGGCGGTTTTCTTATGACTGCCTCTTCGGCCACCGTGCCGACGATGACTTCTCGGGTCATCGAAAGCAATCTTCACGTTAACTCGGAACTTGCCGAGCAGTTAGATCCAATGGGGCTCTCTTCCTTAAACGAGCTCTTGGATCGCATCGCCGCGCTGGGAGTCGCTACAAACTACGATCAGATTGGGCCTAAACCCGATCTAAGAGAGATCAACTCTCCCCAGGTTACCCACCATGTTGTTGTGGTTGAGGAACAATACAGCGACCCTTCCTCTATTTTAAGGACTAGTGATGTCCGGATTCCCGATCCCTTCATGCCGGATTCCCGCGGAGGGGAGGATGTCACTCAAGCCCTGAACCTAAAGTCAGGCAGCGGGCTAGATTCATTGGACAACATCCAAGAACCCAAGCTTCCAAGTTCGAAAACTTCTTGGCCCCTGAGTCTTAGATTGGACGGGGTTCCGAATTTAATTCCACCCGCCCACCCAAACATAAGCGATCTATCCCAAATCTGGCAAGAGCCCGCAGAAATAGTACACCATTACTGGGCCAGATTCCTCCTGGTCATCAACAGGATAAAGGATTGCCGCGAGGAGGACGCAATTTCATTCTTCTGCAACAATTGCACGGACAAGGGAATCCTCAACGCCATAAGTCGTCGTGAAATTACATGCTTTGCTGACTTGGCGTCCATAGTACGAAAGTACTGTGCGATGGAAAGCGCCTGGAAAACTGAAATTAATTTTTGGGACAATCCGGCCCTTAATACAACCCTAGTCTGAAGTAAAAGGGTGCATCATCACCAGGCACTTGGGTCAAATACCAAAAAGCAAAAACCCTCTATAGGACATGGAACCGTACTGGAAGGATGGCTCAATGGACCCTGCAAAATTCATAGTACAGAGGGCGCCACTCCAACTCATAGCCTTAGAGCATGTTCGATACTACGGCATGTGGCCAAAAGTGGCGAAGAGCTTCTAACTCCAGAGCACCATCCCAAGGATACCAGTACGGTATTAACAGTCTTCGAGACTTTCACATCAAATAATATGCGGAAACGAACACTCCGCAGCCTTGTCGAAGTCTACCAAGTAGCAACAATAAACCCATGGAGTGACACGGCTATTACCTTTAATGCCAGTGACGAACCTAAATTCCGAACAGCCTGAGCACCAGCCGCATTGGTCCTTAGTCCAATAGTGGACGGCTTTCAACTTACCAAGGTACTCATGGACGGTGGCAGCGGATTGAACCTCATTTACGAGGAAACCCTCCGAAAAATGGAAATAGACTGAAGCCGCATTGAGTGAAGCAGCACAACCTTTAGAGGAATAATCCCCAGTCGAGAAGCATGTTGTACAGGAAAAATAACACTGGATGTGGTGTTTGGCACGTCGGATAATTACAGGTCCGAGGAGGTCACGTTCCAAGTGGCCTCGTTCAGCAGTGGATATCACGCTCTATTAGGGTGAGAGGCATTCACAATTTTTCAAGCTATACCCCATTACGGGTACATGAAGCTCAAAATGCCCGGGCCCAACGGAATCATCACTCTTGCCAGTGACCCGGACATAGCACTCCACACCGAAAATAAGACAGCCGCACTGGCCCTTGAGGCACTATTCGAAGCCCAAGCGGCCAAGGAACTCACTACGCTGTGCTCCACGGTGATTAGGGACGATGTGATACTCGATAAGAGATCCAAGTCCACCTCCTTTAAACCAGCGGACGAAATAGTCAAATTCCAAGTCCATCCAACGGACCCTACAAAAAAGGCCTCCATTGGGGCACAACTAAACCCTGATGTAGACGCCGCACTACGAGAATTCCTACGTGAAAATTGGGACATTTTTGCCTAGCACCCTTCAGACATGCCAGGAGTCCCACGCCAGCTGGCCGAGCACAGCCTAAACATCCTAAAGGATTCAAGCCAGTCAAACAGGCTCTTCGGCGTTTCTCCGAACCCAAGAGACAGGTCATGGGAGAGGAGCTAGCCAAATTATTGGAGGCCGGATTCATCAGAGATATAAAACATCCGGACTGGCTAGCAAATCTGGTGATGATACCAAAGAAGGACAAATCTTGATGCCTATGCGTCGATTTCAAGGACCTTAACAAGGCTTGCCCAAAGGATCCCTTCCCCCTCCCCGCATCGATTAAATTATCGACGCTATCGCAGGACACGATTCATTGTGCTTCCTCGACGCATACTCCGGCTACCACCAAATTAAGATGGCGGAGCCCGACCAAGTCGTAACAGCATTCATCACCCCATACGGCCCATTCTGCTTCAACACAATGCCATTCGGGCTCAAAAACGCCGGCGCAACATATCAGCGCATGATTCAGACATGTCTGGCAAACTAGATCGGCAAAACAGTGGAGGCATACATAGACGATGTGGTCGTCAAAACCAAGCACGTCGAAACTCTAGTAGACGATTTGAGGCTCACGTTCGATAATCTCCGAACATATGACATTAAGCTTAACCAGAAAAAATGTGTTTTTAGCGTACCAACCGGAAAGCTCTTGGGATTCATTGTATCCGGTAGAGGAATTGAAGCAAACCCAGCCAAGATCCGAGCTCTGTCACAATTGGATATCCGAAAGGACCTCAAACAAATACAAAAATTGACGGGATGCATGGCGGCTTTAAGCCGCTTTATCTCCCGTTTAGGAGAAAAGGCATTACCCCTTTATCGCCTCCTCCGATGCACCGAACACTTCGAGTGGACGGATGCCGCGACGGCCGGAATCAAAGAAATAAAAGCCATATTGGCAACAAACCCGGTCCTGGCCGCGCCCAATATGGGCAAACCAATGCTATTATACATCGCGGCAACTCATCAAGTTGTGAGCGCGGTGCTCATTGTTGAACGAGAAACGGACGACCACAAGTTCCCCCCTTCAAAAACCAGTTTACTACCTGTCCACTGTCCTAACTCCATGCAAGTCACGATACCCGCATTATCAAAAGATAGCATACGTGGTGTTCATGGCATCCCGGAAGCTGCGACACTACTTTCAAGAGAGTTCGATAACAGTAGCCTCCGAAGTACCTCTTAATGACATTATAAACAACCACGATGCGACGGGCCGGATTGCCAAATGGGCCATTGAGCTCCTCCCGTTCGACATAACCTATAAGCCACGACGAGCTATTAAGTCGCAAGTTCTGGACGACTTCGCCGTCGAATGGACAGAAGACGAACTCCCTATAGAGTACGGCACATATTCCAACTGGATCATGCACTTCGACAGCTCCAAAATGTTGGCTGGTTTGGGGGCTAGCGTCGTTCTGACGTCCCCAACTAGAGATACGATTCAATACGTACTCCACGCAGCCAAATACGAGGCCCTTCTACATGGCCTCCGAATGGCAGTCTCCATGGGCATTCAACGCCTAGAGGTGCGCGGGGATTCGAACCTCGTGATATCCCAAATAAATGGAGACTTCGATGCCAAGGACCCGAAAATGGCAGCTTATCGCAATGTCGTCCTAAAAATGTCAGCTCGGTTTGAGGGGCTCGAATTTCACCATATAGCCCGGGATAACAACCAGGCAGCAGACGTATTGGCACGCATTGGCGCAAAGCGCGATGCCGTCCCTCCCAACATCTTCCTAGAGAGGCTATTCAAGCCATCCGTACTATGGGAGGGGGAATACGGACATAACAACCCGGACCCAACCGCACTGCCCGACACCGAACATTCTGACACAATCGGCGGTTCTGCCAGCGAAGTAACATCCTCAGCCCACGTAATAATGGCAGTCATTGCCCCGTGGACGGAACCATTCCTAGCCTACCTAACCAGGCAGGAACTTCCCGAGGACCAAAACGAGGCCCGCTGCATAGTGCGGCGATCTAAAGCCTATAAGGTCCATGAGGGAGAGCTTTACAAGAAAAGCACAACCGGAGTCCTGCAAAGGTGTATCTCCGAAGAGGAAGGGCGGAATCTTCTGGCTGATATTCATGCCGGACTCGGCGGGCACCACGCCGCAGCCCGGGCCCTTGTAGGCAAGGCCTTCCGTATAGGATTTTATTGGCCGACAACCCGGGCAGATGCTCAGGACTTAGTCCAACGATGCGTCGGTTGCCGGCTCTTTGCTAATCAAAGCCACATGCCACCCACCGCCCTCAAAACTATACCCATAACCTGGCCCTTTGCGGTTTGGGGGCTTGACATGGTTGGACCCCTTAAAGGAGGAACCCACAAGCAAAAATACCTACTGGTCATGGTGGATAAATTCACCAAATGGATAGAGGCAAAACCTGTTAAAACGACCGAATCCGGACCGGTGATAGACTTCATATCAGGGGTCGTACACCGTTATGGCGTCCCCCATAGCATCATCACTGATAACGGCACAAACTTTACGGCTGACGAGGTCAAACTCTGGTGCAAAAACATGGGCATCAAGCTCGACTATGCTTCAGTCTATCACCCTCAAACTAACGGTCAAGTCGAGCGAGCAAATGGTCTAATCATGAGCGGCATCAAACCTAGATTAGTGCGGTCCCTCAAGGAATCTAACAAGCACTAGGTAGAGGAGCTCGACTCCGTACTCTGGGGGCTATGGACCACTCCGAATCGCACCACTGGATTTACACCATTCTTTATGGTATACGGTGCAGAGGCAGTTCTGCCCTGTGATATAATTCATGACTCACCTCGCGTGTGCATGTATGAAGAAAGAGAAGCCGAGCTCGACCGGCAGGACAGTTTGGACGCCTTGGAGGAGGAGCGTGACGTGGCAAAAGCCTGTTCCGCATTCTATCAATAGCAGGCTCGAAGATATCAAAGCAGAGAAGTACGGGCCAAAACTTACAATGTTGGCGAGCTAGTTCTACGCCTGCCGGACAAGAAAAAGGACAAACTCAAGCCCAAATGGGAAGGTCCCTTGATCATCGACTAGGTCCAGACTGGCGGAGCATACCGTTTGCGCAATGCATCGGATAACCGACTTGAGCCGAACCCTAGGAACGCAGCCCGTCTCCAAAGATTCTACGCCTAGTGCCAGATCCTGAGTTCGTCTCCTTCCTCCGTCTATATTTTATATAGTAGCTGTCTTATACTTCTCCCCTTCTCCCCCTTTTTTCTCTTACAGCCTTTGAAGGCTCGTTCACGCTTTGTTCGCACACACTTGACACGCTATCCGTGCTCATTATACCCGGGGCCTTCTTTAACAGAAGCTTATTTATACGGGCTTCATGCCCAACACATGTGTCACACTTCCGCATGTACCTTTTATTCACCATTATATGCATCGATATGACTTAAGTTTTGGCCAAGCTGGGTTGCCTAGCTCCTGTGCTTACCCCTACGTTCCCGATTGTTCAGCTAGGCGGTAAAGGGAGCACCTCTGCGATTGTTACTGCCGGGTCAGCCGGATGTGTACCTCAGACTGGGTGAAGCCGAAGGCTAGCATTCTTAAGGGAATATTCGGTCGGTGAATTAAAAGATGATTTCTTACCTATTTTATTTATCTGCCCCCAGATGTTTTTTCTGCTTTTTTCGCAGTCCGGACATGAACTTTAAAGCATGCCTCCTAGAGAAAGGAACCCCTAACGGAACTATTCTCCCTGGAAGATGTTTCTTACTAACCATATAACATAACTAGTTGGGAAATTGTCTGATAAAGCACTAATGACCCCTACACCTAGTCTCCATGCATGCCCCGGTTCTTATATAATCGCGAGGGTATTCGGACACACTCTGGACTATTGGGTCCCGAGGTTGAAGCGAAAAGGTCCGCTATGACAAACGATCTACAATCCGGCTAGAAGGAATTTTACATGTCATCTTAAATTACACAGTCAATTCGACTGATTGTATTCCTCTTCAATGCCATCTAGTAGGTTGTCTAGTTTAGAGTCCTGCTAGGAATACTTTGCGGCCAACTCTACTTGGCCGTATACTAAGCTAACAGGGATCTCCTTCCCATCGGGCCCCACAGGTCCGACCTCGTCATGTGGTTTGGGTTAGCCTTCGTGTACCGCGTCTTCACCATGGCCCAGGCCTCCCTGGCGCCTTGACGGCAGGCCAATATCTTCCATAATCGGAAGCGCCGCCCTGAAGCCTCTCTACAAGCTCTCCAAGGCCTTCGGGCAGGGAGACAGATGGCCACAAGGCCTGGGCGACGCCTTTCATCACCTGACGAACTCGTTCGTGCAGTTGCAAGAGCTCGAGAAGAAGGTCACCCGTAGAACTGGGCATTTCCTCTTCAGGATGGCCTGTGAGCATACCTACAGACATACCTCTGTTAGTCTACTTCCTCGCCGAACTCTTTTTCAAAGTTCATTCAAGCACTTACTAAAAATGCCGCGTCGAAGCCGCCGATTCTCCTTAACGGAGTCAGACAGCTGGGCACGAACATCCTTTAGTTCCTCACCCAGCTAGGTGTTGGCATCTTGGAGATTATTTTTCTCTTGCCTCACCCTTGTAAGCACATTCTTGCTGGCCTTTAACCGGCGCATGAGATGTTGCTTGTCCGGATCTATCCAGGCGCCATCTACAATATTATTGTCAGACTTATACACACGCAACACTTCACAAATTACTTATCTTTTGAAGCATATATTACCAGAGGGGGTCTCTTTGGCTTCCCCCGCTGCGGCTAGTGCGGCCTCAAGTTGGGCTTTGCACTCCTCCAGCTCCTGGGACAGTTGGGTATTCTTTTCTGTAAGATGCTACACAATAAATGATCCTTAAATCAGTTATTCTAACTATTTCAAGTCTCGGGGGCTACTGGCATATATAACTGTCAAATTTTCTCACCCGTATGTCCTTTACATACTGCTCCGTGGCTCTGGCTAGACCATTTTGAGCGGCACGGAGGTGCGCATCTCCCGAATTGAAGGCATCCAATGCCTCTAGGGAGAAACATGCGTCACAAAGAACTGTCCGGCGACGCCTGTGATTCATGGCACTCTCCACCTCGGAATTGGTGGCAGATAACCTGTCGGCATCCTCTATCGAAGGAGCATCCGACACATGCCTCGTGTTCTCCTCCGCTTCTGGACCTGGCTTTGGAGCCTGGCAAGCGGAGGATTGATTAGCAACCTCTCCCGATATAGTCCGGCGAGCGCTCTTCTTCCTGAAAAAGCACGAGCGTTGGTATGCCTCCCGGGAATAAAACCTGGGAGTAAGATGACGCGCCATACCGTTGCGCCGGTGTTTCAATCTGGACTGCACTTCTTTTCAGCCTGTTGGGCCTTGCTGTCCCTTGTTGACTAGCCGCCGCAGGCTCGGCCTTCCGCCTCAAGGACTTCCCCTGCGAAACACCATTGGTATACGGTGATAAAAAACAAGCACGGATGGGTCATTTTCAAAGTATTGGGACTTCGGTCTCAATTTCCTGCGAGGCTGGAAGTATTCCGGGGTAATCGGCCGTAATGGCGACCAAGGCATTATCGATGCCCAGTTGGTGAAATACCCCATCGATCAGCTCCACCGATATGTCCGGATCCTGTTGGGAGGTCGGATCGAGGAACCGTTCCGGATCCTCGGGTTGTGGAGGCGGGCTATTTATATCCTTTACGGCCTGGCGCAATTCCTGCGCCGAAATCACAAAATGAGATACTTGACTATGGGGGTATGGATCGGATAGGCAAACATAAATGTCCGCTTACCCAGCTTGGAGGATTATACATAAAAAATCTGTCATGTGGATTGACGCGGAGAAATTCCTCCTCTTCTCCCTTGTACAATGCGGACAAGATCTTCATCAGATCGGCGACCGATCCCGGCCCCTTACGGCCGTAGCGGGTGGCATCATCCTCCCCATTGAAATCCCACATGGAGCGGCCTCTATACTAGAGCGGCTGCACCCCCCGCATAATGCATGTGGCCATGACCCCGATCATGGTTAGTCCGAAATGAGCTAACAACCTTATTCGGCTCATCAGGTAAACGACGTCCCTGTCATTTTCCTTCTGAGGGTTCCAGGGACGCCAACTTAGGCGTTTCTTCAAAGGAGCGTTATTGAACTCAGGGAGGCCGATCCGAACAGGGTCCGGCAGGGGGACATCTTCTATATAAAACCATTCCAAAGGCTAGTCTTCGGACGCCTTCTTCGGGGTTCCAGATAGATATCCGGTCCCGGCGATGCGCCATAGTTCGGCTCTGCCCACTTGATATATTGACCCCTCTTGAGAATGGGGCACAAGGCAGAACAGCTTCTTCCACAGTGCAAAATGAGCCTCGATGCCCAAAAACAGCTCGCAAAGGGCCATGAAGCCCGCAATATGCAAAATGGAGGCAGGCGTAAGGTTGTGCAACTGGAGGCCGTAGAACTCTAGGAGCCCCCGAAGAAACGGATGAATTGGAAATCCAAGCCCTCTTATCAAATAAGAGACAAGGCATACCCGCTCTCCTTTGGAGGGGCTGGGGACACTCTCCGCTTGCTTTCCGCCCTTATAGGTGGCGAGTCCGACTCGAACCGGAACCATGAAGGCTGGGGGAAGAAATCCCTTGGTTTGGAGCGTCACTAACTTGCTGTGCGGGACGGATCATCTCTCCCAATCTCCAGGCTGAGGGCTGGGAGGGCGAGAGGAGGAGCCGCATCAGCTGTCCATGATGGAATGGATTTCTGTCAGATGCGCTTTGATGAATGCTCGCGAAGGGAGGATGGTGTGATTCGGATCTAGATCCTCGTCTCTTTTATAGGCAGCTCATTTGCGCAGCTAGGCGGGTAAATGTAAAAATACCCTGGCTTTTCGCATTCGTTCAACACGTGGAAGATGGCCATTATTGGGCGTGGAAGCCGAGGAGCGCAATATTTACAAGAAGCCGGACGCTATTCAACAGGTACACATGATTTGGAGAAGAACCCGCCGTGCAATGCCAAAGACAATCTATGCGTCGCACTCATCGCCATTGAAGCCTGGTTTGGGGGCTAGTGAGGGAGTCCCGGATTAGGGGGTGTCCGGATAGCCGAACTATCACCTTTGGCCGGACTCCTGGACTATGAATATACAAGATTAAAGACTTCGTCCCGTGTCCGGATGGGACTTTCCTTGGCGTGGAAGGCAAGCTTGGCGATACGGATATGTAGATCTCCTACCATTGTAACCGACTCTTTGTAACCCTAACCCTCTTCGGTGCCTATATAAACCGGAGGGTTTTAGTCCGTAGGATGAACAACAATCATACCATAGGCTAGCTTCTAGGGTTTAGCCTCTCCGATCTCGTGGTAGATATACTCTTGTACTACCCATATCATCAATATTAATCAAGCAGGGGTAGGGTTTTACCTCCATCGAGAGGGCCCGAACCTGGGTAAAAACATCGTGTCCCTTGTCTCCTGTTACCATCCACCTAGATGCACAATTCGGGACCCCCTACCCGAGATCCGTCAGTTTTGACACCGGCAGGGGCCATCGGGAACCCAGGCCCACCTCTACCGGGATGGAGCCACCAGTCCTTCCAGCCCCCACATCGGAATCACTTGCGGGTACTCAACAAGCTGACCCGACTTTAGTCACCATCTGTATAGTATGTATGTATGTATAGTATATACCCGTGATCACCTCCCGAGTGATCACGGCCCGATAGTATCGCAAGGCAGACTGACAAGAATGTAGGGCCACTGATGATAAACTAGCATCCTATACTAAGCATTTAGGATTGCGGGTAAGGTATCAAGAACTGTAGCAACAATGACATGCTATGCAACAGAATAGGATTAACCAAACAGTAACATGCTACACTACTCTAATGCAAGAAGTAGAGAGAAGAATAGGCGATATCTGGTGATCAAGGGGGGGGGGGGCTTGCCTGGTTGCTCTGGCAAGAAGGACAGGTCGTCAACTCCGTAGTCGTACCGGGCAGCAGCGGCGTCGGTCTCGTAGTCTACCGCAGAGAAGAGGGGGATGAAACAATAAATATAATACAAACATAAGCATGACGAAACAAGACATGACAATGAGCGGTGCTAGGTGTGCCCTAACGCGGTAGTAGGTGATACCGGCGAAAGGGGGAAACATCCGGGAAAGTATCCCTGGTGTTTCGCATTTTCGGACAGGTGAACCAAAGGTGAAATGTTGTAGGTTCACTATGCTAGGGACGCGTGGCGGACGAACGGGCTGCGTATCCGATTTCGTCTCATTGTTCTGAGCAACTTTTATGTACAAAGTTTTTCCATCCAAGCTACGGTTTATTTTATATTAATTTTAAAAGATTTAATTTATTTCTAGAATTAATAGAATTAATTTAATTAGAAAGGGCAATTATGACATCAGCGTGAGGTCAGCATGATGTAATCAGTCAACCGTCTGTTGACTGGGTCAACAGACGCGTGGGTCCCGTTCGTCATAGTCTGAGGTTAACTAAAAGTAGTTAGTTTTTATTAGTTGAATAATTAGTTTTAACTATTTAATTAAATAGATTAATTAAGTTAATTAATTAAATTTTATTATTTATTATTTATTATATCTTAAAAAAAAGAAGTTTCCAGGGGGGCCACTGTTAGTGGCCCCAGGGCCAAACGGGGCGGTCCGGGCGCTGGCGAGGCGCGAAGCGGGCGAGGCCGCGGTGGGGCGCTGGCGGCCGATGGAGGCCGTGCGGGCGGCGGCCGGAGGTGGCGCTCAGCTGCGGCCCAGAAGGAGTTGTGGCAGTGGCTGCGGGGAGGCTAGGCCGGAGCCGCAGGGGGAGGCGGGCGGTGATCGGAGGTAGCGCTGAGGGGTGAGGTGGCGCGGGGCGACAGGGGGCGCTGGGCGCGCAGGAGAGGGAGCCGGGCGCGGCCAGGCCATGTGCCAACATGGACCACGACGATGGAGGGAGCAGGCGGAGAGGGGCGCAACCGTGCGGCGGTGACGACAATGCGCGGGCAGGTCAGGGGCGCGTCAGAGCGAGCTCCGGGCGCGGGTGCGGCCGTGGGCTTGCGCGCACAAGAACAGGGGAAGGAGGAGGAAGGGCGGAGCTCACGGGGCCGGTAAGGGGAAAAGGCAGCGGGGGTCGGGGTGGTCGACAGGGACGACGGCGACGTGGAGGAAGCAGTCCGGTGAGGAAGCTCCGGGGCGACGGCAGGTAGGTGACGTCGTCGGGGATGGGCGCCAGCGACGGGGTCGGCGATGAGCGACAAGGCGTGGCCGCATCTTCAGGAGGGCGTCGGGCGAGGGAGAGGAGGGGCGAGGAGGCAACGGCGACGTGGTCCAGCGGCGGTGGCGGGACGACGCCGAGGTAGTGAACAGCGACGGGGTCGCAGCCCCCGATCCAGATCTGGGGGAAGTGGAGCGAGTGGGAAGTGGGAGGTTGGGGAGCGGTTAGGGTTTGCGGGGGGTGAGGGAAATAAGGGGAGTGGGGGGCGGCCGGTTGGGCCAGTGGGTCGGCCAGCTGGGCCTTCTGGCCCAGTTGGCCAAGGGGGCCTTTTCTTTTGTTTTGTTTGTTCTGTTTTCTTTTCCTTTTTTATTCTATTACTTTTCTATTTTATTTTATTTTAGTTTTATAAAATTTAAAAGCGACAACTAATTTGATGTTATTAAATAGGTCATAGCCTCAAATATTTTGGCACTTTAAATAAAGTATTTTGCATTTGCTTATTATCTTAAAAGCATTTTAGATAATTGTTTTTTCGCTGTTTTAGTTTATTTAGTGCATTTGAGTATTTTATTAAAAGATGATTTCTTCACCAACATTTATTATGGATTATTTGACACATTAGGAACAACTTAGTTTTGACTTTTGAAAACTTTATTTGTCTTGACTTTAATTCAAATTTCATTTTGGATCGGTTCTGAACTAACGCGAGATTATCAACAATAATCGAGGTGATGTGGCATCATTACCAGAGGGTTATTGTAGTTTGATTACCCGGGTGTCACAAACTACCTCTATAACTTAGTACAAATAATTTTACACTAAAATTTGACTAGCTCTATAACCTAGTACAAATCATTTTACACTAGAGTAGAACTAGCTCTATAACCTATTACAAATCATTTTACGCTAGAGTATAAATAGCTCTATAACCTAGTACAAATAATTTTACACTTGAATTGAACTAACTCTATAACCTAGTACAAATTTTTTTACACTAGAGTTGAACTAGCTCTGTAACCAAGTACAAATAATTTTACAATAGAAATGAACTAGCTCTATAACCTGGTACACATAATTTTACACTAGCATTGTACTAGGGCTATAACCTAGAACAAATCATTTTACATTAGAGTTGAACTAGCTCTATGACCTAGTACACAGAATTTTAGACTAGAGTTGAGCTACCTCTATAACCTAGTACAAATAATGTTACACTAGAATTCAACTAGCTTTATAACCTAGTACAAATCATTTTACACTATAGTTAAACTATCTCTATAACCTAGTACAAATAACTTTATACTAGAATTGATCTAGCTCTATAACCAAGTACAAATAATTTTACACTAGAGTTGAACTAGCTCTACAATCTAGTACACATAATTTTACACTAGCATTGAACTATGGCTATAAGCTAGTACAAATCATTTTACACTATAGTTGAACTACCTCTATGACCTAGTACAAATAATTTTACACTAAAATCGTACTAGCTCTATAACCTAGTACAAATCATTTTACCCTAGAGTAGAACTAGCTCTATAACCTAGTACAAATAATTTTACACTAAAATTGAACTAGCTGTATAACCTAGTACAAATAATTTTACACTAGAGTAGAACTAGCTCTATAACCTAGTACAAATCATTTTACACTAGAGTATAAATAACTCTATAACCTAGTACAAATAATTTTACACTTGAATTGAACTAACTCTACAACCTAGTAAATGTTTTTACACTAGAGTTGAACTAGCTCTATAACCAAGTACAAATAATTTTACAATAGAAATGAACTAGCTCTATAACCTGGTACACATAATTTTACACTAGCATTGTACTAGGGCTATAACCTAGAACAAATCATATTACATTAGAGTTGAACTAGCTCTATGACCTAGTACACACAATTTTAGACTAGAGTTGAGCTACCTCTATAACCTAGTACAAATAATGTTACACTAGAATTCAACTAGCTTTATAACCTAGTACAAATCATTTTACACTATAGTTAAACTAGCTCTATAACCTAGTACAAATAACTTTATAGTAGAATTGATCTAGCTCTGTAACCAAGTAAAAATAATTTTACACTAGAGTTGAACTAGCTCTACAATCTAGTACACATAATTTTACACTAGCGTTGAACTATGGCTATAAGCTAGTACAAATCATTTTACACTATAGTTGAACTACCTCTATAACCTAGTACAAACAATTTTACACTAAAATCATACTAGCTCTATAACCTAGTACAAATCATTTTACCCTAGAGTAGAACTAGCTCTATAACCTAGTACAAATAATTTTACACTAGAAATGAACTAGCTCTATAACCTAGTACAAATAATTTTACACTAGAATTGAACTAACTCTATAACCTAGTACAAAAAAATTTACAATAGAGTTGAACTAGCTCTGTAACCAAGTACAAATAATTTTACACTAGAAATGAACTAGCTCTATAACCTGGTACACATAATTTTACACTAGCATTGTACTAGGGCTATAACCTAGTACAAATCATTTTACACTAGAGTTGAACTAGATATAT
>NC_041389.1:429151182-429173185 GCF_002162155.2 Triticum dicoccoides
ACCTAGTACACACAATTTTAGACTAGAGTTGAACTAGCTTTATAACTTAGTACAAATAATTTTACACTAGAAATGAACTAGCTCTATAACCTGCTACACAAAATTTTACACTAGCGTTGAAAAAGGGTAATAACCTAGTACAAATCATTTTACACTATAATTTAACTAGCTCTATAACCTAGTACAAATAATTTTACACTAGAGTTGAACTAGCTCTATAACCTAGTAAAAATAATTTTACACTAGCGTTGAACTAGGTTTATAACCTAATACAAATCATTTTACACTACAGTTGAACTAGCTCTATTATCTAGTACAAATAATTTTACACTATAGTTGAACAACTTAGTTTTGACTTTTGAAAACTTTTTTTGTTTTGACTTTAATTCAAATTTGAATTTGGATCGTGTCGTGGAATTAACACGTCAGATGTCCTCATGAAAGGACTTAGTCATGGAGCCATCGCAATGGGTTAGCTTGAAGGGGTTAAACCGGACAAGGGACACGGGAGTTTTATAAAATTTCGGCCCCTTCGATGAAGGTAAAAGCCTACGTCTAGTTGTGATAGAATTGATTGGGTTTGGATGACCAGGGAGCAAATACACTTTGCCGGAGTCTCGAGTTGTTGTTTCTTGTCCCTGAACCGTCGCCGGGTCGTCCCTTTATATACATAGGTTGATGCCCGGCCGGTCTACAGAGTCCCGAGACCGACTCATACAAGTGTCCGGCTCGGTCCCTCCTTTCCTAACTTACACTACAAGTTACATAACCATGGCGGTTTACCACTATGGGCCTTAATCCGCCCTTGGGCTCCAGGACTCTAAGCTTCAGTAGTAAAACGCCATCTTCTAGATCTTTGTGGGCTTCAATATAATTGAGGGTGAACCGAGTCGTCCTGGCCGGTTTACACTCAGTAGTTATATCCCCAACATTATGCCCCAGATTGATTTGAACCTGTTCATGTCAATCTTCAATACTTAGAGAAATCTTGTGAACATCTCCTTATATTCTCGTAAACCGCCATATTGCCTTCTCCTGGAAACTTTGTTAAACCGCCGTGATGTCATCCTCTGGACACAACAATGGACCATCATGACATCATCTCTGTATAAAAAGATTAAAAAGATTCCCTTCATTACACATAATTTTACACTAGCGTTGAACTATGGCTATAAGCTAGTACAAATCATTTTACACTATAGTTGAACTACCTCTATAACCTAGTACAAACAATTTTACACTAAAATCATACTAGCTCTATAACCTAGTACAAATCATTTTACCCTAGAGTAGAACTAGCTCTATAACCTAGTACAAATAATTTTACACTAGAAATGAACTAGCTCTATAACCTAGTACAAATAATTTTACACTAGAATTGAACTAACTCTATAACCTAGTACAAAAAAATTTACAATAGAGTTGAACTAGCTCTGTAACCAAGTACAAATAATTTTACACTAGAAATGAACTAGCTCTATAACCTGGTACACATAATTTTACACTAGCATTGTACTAGGGCTATAACCTAGTACAAATCATTTTACACTAGAGTTGAACTAGATATATGACCTAGTACACACAATTTTAGACTAGAGTTGAACTAGCTTTATAACTTAGTACAAATAATTTTACACTAGAAATGAACTAGCTCTATAACCTGCTACACAAAATTTTACACTAGCGTTGAAAAAGGGTAATAACCTAGTACAAATCATTTTACACTATAATTTAACTAGCTCTATAACCTAGTACAAATAATTTTACACTAGAGTTGAACTAGCTCTATAACCTAGTAAAAATAATTTTACACTAGCGTTGAACTAGGTTTATAACCTAATACAAATCATTTTACACTACAGTTGAACTAGCTCTATTATCTAGTACAAATAATTTTACACTATAGTTGAACAACTTAGTTTTGACTTTTGAAAACTTTTTTTGTTTTGACTTTAATTCAAATTTGAATTTGGATCGTGTCGTGGAATTAACACGTCAGATGTCCTCATGAAAGGACTTAGTCATGGAGCCATCGCAACGGGTTAGCTTGAAGGGGTTAAACCGGACAAGGGACACGGGAGTTTTATAAAATTTCGGCCCCTTCGATGAAGGTAAAAGCCTACGTCTAGTTGTGATAGAATTGATTGGGTTTGGATGACCAGGGAGCAAATACACTTTGCCGGAGTCTCGAGTTGTTGTTTCTTGTCCCTGAACCGTCGCCGGGTCGTCCCTTTATATACATAGGTTGATGCCCGGCCGGTCTACAGAGTCCCGAGACCGACTCATACAAGTGTCCGGCTCGGTCCCTCCTTTCCTAACTTACACTACAAGTTACATAACCATGGCGGTTTACCACTATGGGCCTTAATCCGCCCTTGGGCTCCAGGCCTCTAAGCTTCAGTAGTAAAACGCCATCTTCTAGATCTTTGTGGGCTTCAATATAATTGAGGGTGAACCGAGTCGTCCTGGCCGGTTTACACTCAGTAGTTATATCCCCAACATTATGCCCCAGATTGATTTGAACCTGTTCATGTCAATCTTCAATACTTAGAGAAATCTTGTGAACATCTCCTTATATTCTCGTAAACCGCCATATTGCCTTCTCCTGGAAACTTTGTTAAACCGCCGTGATGTCATCCTCTGGACACAACAATGGACCATCATGACATCATCTCTGTATAAAAAGATTAAAAAGATTCCCTTCATTAATGCTATCCCGAAAATCGAGGCGACAGGCGCGCCATCTTTGCCGCATCAGGCTCCTCGATTCTTGCGCCTGCCATTTTATCCTTTTCTCCTTATAAATAAAGCCTGAGGGTCCTTTTCTTTCTTCCCCTTTCGTGCCTTCTTCTTCCTCCTTGCGACGCTCAAGCTCTGAAGCTCCACCGCCGCCCTCGACCCTTGAGAACTGCATCGACATAGGCGCTGCATCAACCTGAATCGAACCAGAGTTCGCGGCATCCCTCCACAGTAGATCTGCACTGGTAAGTTTTCCCTTTCCCGCATCTTTAGATCTGTGCTTGGGTTAACGAGTTCATCCGTGTTCATAAGTGTTCATCCCAGTTCTTAGTTTTTCCTTCTGCTGTGGTTGCTTTGATCCGATAGTATCGTAGATTGTAACACCCCCAGTGTCATCCTACAGTAACCCTCTATGATTAAGCTAATCATTTACCCAAAGAGTGCTTAGTCACCTTTGTCCAATATCCCATTTGAAATTCCAGTCAATTCAAATTCAAGTGAAGTTTGAAGTTGATCAAAAGTTGCCGGAAAAATGTTCATCATCTGTCAAAAATTCCATAACAATTATTTGTTAAGGAACACAACATCACTTTGGTGCAAAGATGAACATTAGCAATTATAACAGCACCAATTCAGCATTTTTAAATGCTATCCTTTAAAAAAAATACCAAATGAATTCTTCTGGTCTCCAAAATAATTGTGGCAATGTCTATGATCACCAGGGATTTAATGGGACACCTCCCAAATTTTTGCTAAGTGAAATATTGGCCAAATAATTCCCTTTCTCTCTCTGTAAATAAAAAAAGGAAATAGAAAAGGGCCTAGCTACTACTGTGCACTTGTAGCCCATTGCTACAGTGCACAGCCCAGCCCACTCCTCCCCGCGGTCGTCCCCTTCCCCTGTTCACCCGACCGAGGCACGCGCCCGCGTGGTCGCCGCCCGACCACCTCACCACCCCGCTGCTCGCGCCGAGGGGATAAGGCCGAGCCTCCTGGCCTCGTCAGCTCTCCACTCCCACTTGAGCCTCTCCTCCCCCAGATCCACATTTTCCCTCTCCCTCACGCGCTCACTCCTCCCGAGCGCCACCGTCGCCGTGCGTCGGTTGATCCCGCGGCCACCGCTGTCCCCGGCCCTCTCCGATGAATCCCTGAGCACCGTCGTGCCCCGCGACGTCTTCCTCGACCACCGGACCAAGCCAGGAGCCCCCACAGCAAGCGCGGCGACCTCTTCTTCCTCCTCTGCTCCGACGAACGCCGGCGTCGAATTCGGCCACCCCGCGCCTGCCCCGAGCCCACTGAGCACACCTACAGGCGCCCAGTGAGCACCTCCTCCCTATCCCTCTCTCCCCATGCTCTTCCTCGCGCCATGGCAGCCTCTGCCATCGCCGCCCGAACCTAGCTCCGCCGCATAGCTCGTCGTCGATGTTGTAGTCGCTGTCAGGCTCGCCCGAGCATGGGAACGTGCTCAGGTCCCCTCACCGCGGCCGCTCGTGCCGCTAGATCCCATCCCCGTGGCCTCTGTCACTCATCCCGCCTATGGCCGAACTCCGGCGGCCGCTAAGGTGCTCGCCGTCGTCTTATCGAGCCTCCCCGAGACCAACCGGTGGCACTTGGCGATGCGCGCCGACGCCAGCTCTCGAACGTGACCGAAAACGCGGCGAACCGAGCCTTGTAGCCGTTTTCCGGCCATCTCGTCGGACTTCCGCCACGGGAATGGTCGCCGGCGCGACTCCGGTCGCCGTCCGACGTGGCGCTGACGCGGCAACCCTGGACCACGCCGCTGAGCCACTGCCACTGGGTCCCGCTAACCGTTGACCCAGTCAACTTGCTGACTAGGCATCCCTGTGACGCTGACGTGCGGGCCCCACCGCTTAATCCTCTAATTAAAATGTTTTAATAATTAAAACTAATTAGTTTAGCCAATTAAGCTATGATAGGTGGGGTCCAGTAGCTAATTAACCTTGATTAGTTAGTTTAATACACTGTTAGGCTATCAGGGGCTGACATGTGGGTCCCGCTGGACCCACATGCCAGGTTTGACTTGGTCAGCCGCCCTGCTGACTGCTGATGTCGTTGTGACGTCATGCTGACGCAATAAACCTTTCTGTTAATTTATTTAATTTCAGAAAATGTTTAAAACTTTGAAAATTCTTAGAAAATAAACCCTAACTCGGATGAAAATGTTTTCTATATGAAAGTTCCTCAGAAAAATCCAACGAATCCGAATATGCGGTCCGTTCATCTGTCACATGCCCCTAGCATGCTGAACATGGAACTTTCCCCCTCCGGTCATCTGTCTGACACAGGTCCGGAACCGGGAACACCTTCCCGGTTGAATTCCCCCTTCACCTATAACGTCTAGGACCGCGTTAGAACACGTCTAGCTATGCCTGTTGTCCTGTTATACACTTGCTTGCTATGTATTTACTGTTTCTTCCCCCTCTTCTCTCCGGTAGACCCCGAGACCGATGCTGCCCCTGTGATCGACTACGTCGACGATGACCCCTCCTTGCCAGAGCAACCAGGCAAGCCGCCCTTTTGATCATCCCGATATCGCCCATTACTTTCTCTCATGCTTGCATTAGATTTTGCTACTGATATTGTATGCTCCTATTCTGATGCTTAGCCTGCTTTTGTATCTATTATTGTACCTTACCTGCTTATCCTAAACTGCTTAGTATAGGTTGGTTAGTGATCCATCAGTGACCCCCACCTTGTCCTTGTTGCCCCTGCTTCATCATTGAAGACCCGATCAACGGGATTGAAGACCAGGCCCCGGCACCGCACATCACTTTCCCCTTAGTTGCTCGACACTGCTGGGTTACTATCGAGTGCCGAGGGTGAGACCTCTACAGCACTTCTGATGTTAACCCTGTAGTGTAGCTATTCGGTCATGGTCATCGAGGGTGATTCCACCTTAACCACTTCTGATATGACTCTCTCGTGCAACCCCTCAAGTGTGAACCTCGGGGGTGATTCCTCTTACGTTCACCTTGATGATTACATTGAGTGGAATTCACTGGGGGTGATTCCTCGGGTTTTCCCCTTGATGTTTAAACACACAGTTACTATGGTTACTATGACTTTACACTGAACCATGTTACTAAAGACGGGTCGACCCTGAGGGGTGCCCGCGCGAGCATAATTGCGAGTGATGAGGAGTCGGGTTGACCTGGAAGGTGCCCGTGAGATAATTACGAGGCGTGGCCGGGCATTCTAAGCCCTTGCCACAAGTCCTCGAGATGGGGCAACAGGGTCACATCTTTCGTGAGTCTCTGCTTGTTACCGCGCGTTCCCAATCCACTACGATTTGGATATTTGATCCGAGGGGCCTCTGGCCTGATAGCACTAACCATCACGTGGGCATAGTATGGGCGTTCTGCGTCGTATGCATCAGCCAAAGCTTAATAGACGTCAGCGACTGAGGGGCGCGTGCCGGATTGGACTGGTTACGCCTTCTCTTGTATAAGGGAGGCTAGGTCTGCTCACCGGCTGCGTACGCAACGTGCAGGAGTTTCCGGGGAGATGGCCCATGACCCCTGCGGGCATAGGTTTAGTCCGGCGTGCTGACCTCTCTGTTAAGTCTAGGTCGGGTTGCGGTGTATTGTTTGGCCGAGGCCGGGCATGACCCAGGAAAGTGTGTCCGGCCGGAGTAAATCAAGCGTGGTGGGTAAGTTGGTGCACCCCTGCAGGGAAGAAAACATCTATCGATAGCCTGCCCTACGGTAACGGACACTCGGAGATGTATCCCGATCGATACAACTAGAACTGGATACTTGTGATGAGAATTGGATGGTGATGAGAATTGGATTGTGATGATAATTGGATAGTATGGCTCTGGGATTGCTTTCTCGCAGGGAGTCGAGAAAGGATCTCTGGCCGAGGTTGATAACCCTACTACTACTTTACCTTATGTTACTCTACTCCCTCCTGTTTGCTGCAAGATGGTGGTTTCCAGAAGATGCTAGTCTTTGATAGGACTAGGCCTTCTCTCTATTCTGGCATTTCTGTAGCCCAGTCCACATATACAACCTTTCTTTGATAATGTTGCATATGTAGTGTAGATCCTTGCTTGCGAGTACTTTGGATGAGTACTCACGGTTGCTTTGCTACCCCCTTTTCCCTTTCTTTCTTCTTCCTGGTTGTTGCAACCAGATGGTGGAGTCCAGGAGCCAGATGCCACCTTTGACGACTGCTACTACCACGAGGGCGCCTACTACCTCATGAAGACCGCGACGACCAGGAGTAGTTAGGAGGCTCCCAGGCAGGAGGCCTTGCCTTTTCGATCGTAGATGCTTTTGTGCTCGCCTTCTTAAGGCACTTGTCTAACTTATGTCTGTACCCAGATATTGTTGCTTCCGCTGACTCATTTGTATTCAAGCTGATGTATTCGAGCCCTCGAGGCCCCTGGCTTGTAATATAAAGCTTGTATTATTTTAATTTGTGTCTAGAGTTGTGTTGTGATATCTTCCCGTGAGTCCTTGATCTTGATCGTACACATTTGCGTGTATGATTAGTGTACGATTGAATCAAGGGCGTCACAAGTTGGTATCAGAGCCGACTGCCTGTAGGTAGCCCCCTTTCCAACTCCTTGGCCGAAGTTGAGTCTAGTCACTGAAAAACTTTTACTAACATTGGTTGTGTGGCTTACGGGCCCACATCACCAATTGGGTGGTATTAGGATCTTTTATTCCTCGTCTATATTCTGGGATTCTGATCTCTCTTCCATTTGGGTTAAACAATTTTTGCTAACTCTGCCATTAGGTTCTCGTACCCACTTCCTCCCGGAGAGCCCCGACATTACCGATGATCGCCTGCTTCACCATAAGACTTCGAAGTTACTCTCCGATGTTCTCTCGAGACTTGTACCATCGCTTTTTGAAATTCCCTTCCATCGGTAAATCCCTAGGGATAGCTACATACACCCGTCATTAACACATCATTTTTCCAGTTGCTCTTGTTATTACAAGATGCATCGAAATACACTCTGATGTTTCGAGAATCCGTTGTGCCTGCTGCCTTGCAGCTCCTTTTCCACATGAATACATCTAAGGATAATTCCTCACACTTATTGAGGATTTGTTCATTCCTAGTTGATCAAGTGATTCACAAGATACTTTGAAATAATATCCGATCTTCCAAGAATCCTCTTCAAACTATTGCTCTGCAAATACTTGTCTGCTTGCATTATGGATGCTTTTCATATGTGTAGCAATATTCATTAGTATCCTTTGACACCATCATTTTGATCCTATCGATTCAACATGTGTGTGAAAGCACGCAATCATCACTTGATCCTTCTAAATTATCTTTCTGGCTCAGACGTCATTTCGAAGATGAGCTGGTTCTTGACCAATCTATCTATTGTCAATTGTGCCCCTGGGTCTATTCTACTTATCCATCCTTGATCAGAGCGTCTGCTTCTGATCCTTCATTTTGGAAATCATAATTCCTTTGTTATCTAAGCATCGAATTATTCATATGTTCTATAACCCGATGCCTTTGCATTCTTTCTTCCTTGGATTGAGTACCGATACTCACATCAGCTCCATTTTGGACCGGCAGGCCCATTGTCGGGTTATTATCCGATAGTATCCTTCACATTCAAAATTCTTGTGAGTTATTCCCATGATACATAATGTCTTTGACAATTTGTACCCTCTGCTTTTGTCAACCATGCTCTGCTTCGAACATGTGTTAATTGATCCTAAAGTTCATGGTATATGTCCTAAGATGCCCCGATGGGTTGGACCTATGCCTTCCTTAATGTGTGAACCCGAAAGGTTTCATGGGTCATACTCCTTTGGTAATTTACCATGTAGGTTTTTGACACTAAAATCATTTTTAGAGCAGTGAACGAAAGGTTATGCATTGAAGAAGTGGGAGTCGACCTTGAACTTTGTGTTCATGCCCATAGACACGATGTAGATCTTATCATGGAAGCTTCTCGTGAAAATAATTACCCCCTTGGTATAAGTTCATCTTATATCTGAGGTTTGGTTTTCTGTACTCGTGGTTCCGGCCATATTGATATTCTTTGATTCCTTTTCTCGGACAAGTTAAAGCACTTGTCTTCTGCAAACCAATGCATCTCCGCAACCTCTATTTTGATCTACCTCGAGTATTGCCCCTGTTATCTCGAGGATATTGTGTCATTGCACTACCTCTTATGAATTCTCATTGGAATGATACTCCATCACTTCATTCATAGCCTGATCGGCTATATCATTATCGAGCTATTTTTTTAACTGTGCTACCCGGTCCTTCTTCCCGGAGCACAACTCCTGACGACGAGCTAAGCTTGCGTCGATCTTCCGCATCCTATCATTTCATCTCGAACAACAAGTTTGATTTCAAGCTTGTGTCGAATGCGTGGTTCTCATAGCCTTTTACTTCATCCTTCCTTTTGCTTAAATGTCGTCGCTGCTCGATGGCATCTTCATAGAGTCTCTCAACAAAATTTGTCGTGATCACCGTCAACATTTTGACTTCTTCCAGGATATCAATCAAATTCATGGTGATAAATACCATCCTTGCCCCTCGATGATTTGAATTATCATCGACAACATTCTTGCCTTCCCCAACACAAACTTGTTCATATAATTTTGGAAATACATCCTTTTTGACATGCCGATGGATTGTTGCTGAGCCCGTCGGCCACACCCTCATCTTTTCCTTGCTGAAATTGTATGACTTATTTTCTAAGTTGTTTCTGATGGATCCTTTGTGTATCCGAAGTCTGACATTTCCCAGATGACCATGTCAACACTATCCCGAAGCATGTGTGTGGTACTCCGATAATCAACAAGAACATTTGGGAGCGCAATGCTAACTGTTCTTGATCATTTATCCAAACACCTTGTATGGATAAGCCTCATAAATTCCTTGCCCCTTTGTCTAAATGCTTTAATACTTGGAGCCCTATCATGCTCTGCCTTTCCTTGGGAAAGTTATACCCTAATACTTGGGTATAAACACCTTTCCTTTCCATTGGTCTGATTATCCTAATAACCACTTATTTCCTTTCCATTGTTTTGTTTAACCTTCTTGTGATCTATATGATATAAGCAGGAATAATTCCCTGCTTATAAAACACCCTAACGTACAACCTTGTCAGTGAGACCATGTTACTATTGTTGGTGACATTCCGGTAGCCACCGATGGATGAGAACTTTGCCTATTGGCCCGCCTCGTCTTAAGGAGCAGGAAAATGGTTCTCTTCATCCCTCACCCTTGGTACCAAACTTTGTTGCCAACATAACAGACAGGATATCCTCTGACCTGCCTTGCTATCATGACCGTGCAAGATGCCACTACGCTTCCTACCTTTAACCCACATGGTGGGCCCATAACCCACAATTCCACAGGATCGTAACCTGACTCTCCTTACACCATGTTGCCAAAGATATTCCTCGCTCTTGGCTCCGTAAGTAATTCATGAGCCACCTTCCTAGTGATCTATTCTAGTATCAGACGCAATAAATTTTTGTTGTTGTTGTTGTTGCTCTGGACCCCTTTTCACCTTTTCATTAGGCATCGAATGATTGCCTGCCCGTTAGAACTTCTCATGGTACCCTCATACTTTGCTCTTGACGTTTTATTTAAGTTCAACTCGAGAGATACTTCCGCCTCATTCCCTGATTTGTTCACCAGATAATTAACCCTATAAGGGTCAGTTCTCCTGAAGTTACTCTTTACTTCCCCACTTAAATCTCGTGACGAGATTTCTTGTAGTGGAGGAGATTTGTAACACCCCAGTGTCATGCTTCAGTAACCCTCTGTGATTAAGCTAATCATTTACCCAAACAGTGCTTAATCACCTTTGTCCAATATCCCATTTGAAATTCCAGTCAATTCAAATTCAAGTGAAGTTTGAAGTTGATCAAAAGTTGCCGGAAAAATGTTCATCATCTGTCAAAAATTCCATAACAATTATTTGTTAAGGAACACAACATCACTTTGGTGCAAAGATGAACATTAGCAATTATAACAGCACCAATTCAGCATTTTAAAATGCTATCCTTTAAAAAAAATACCAAATGAATTCTTCTGGTCTCCAAAATAATTGTGGCAATGTCTATGATCACCAGGGATTTAATGGGACACCTCCCAAATTTTTGCTAAGTGAAATATTGGCCAAATAATTCCCTTTCTCTCTCTGTAAATAAAAAAAAGGAAATAGAAAAGGGCCTAGCTACTACTGTGCACTTGATCCCGCGGCTACCGCTGTCCCCGGCCCTCTCCGACGAATCCCCGAGCGCCATCGTGCCCCGCGACGTCTTCCTCGACCACCGGACCAAGCCAGGAGCCCCCACAGCAAGCGCGGTGACCTCTTCTTCCTCCTCTGCTCCGACGAACGCCGGCGTTGAATTCGGCCACCCCGCGCCTGCCCCGAGCCCACTTAGCACACCTACAGGCGCCCAGTGAGCTCCTCCTCCTTATCCCTCTCTCCCCGTGCTCTTCCTCGCGCCATGGAAGCCTCTGCCATCGCCGCCCGAACCTAGCTCCGCCGCATAGCTCGTCGTCGACGTTGTAGTCGCTGTCAGGATCGCCCGAGCATGTGAACGTGCTCAGGTCCCCTCACCGCGGCCGCTCGTGCCGCTAGATCCCATCCCCGTGGCCTCTGTCGCTCATCCCGCCTATGGCCGAACTCGGGCGGCCGCTAAGGTGCTCGCCGTCGTCGTATCGAGCCTCCTCGAGACCAACCGGTGGCACCTGGCGATGCGCGCCGACGCCAGCTCTCGAACGTGACCGAAAACGCGGCGAACCGAGCCTTGTAGCCATTTTCCGGCCATCTCCGGCGGACTTCCGCCACGGGAATGGTCGCCGGCGCGACTCCGGTCGCCGTCCGACGTGGCGCTGACGCGGCAACCCTGGACCACGCCGCTGAGACACTGCCACTGGGTCCCGCTAACCGTTGACCCAGTCAACTTGTTGACTAGGCGTCCCTGTGACGCTGACGTGCAGGCCCCACCACTTAATCCTCTACTTAAAATGTTTTAATAATTAAAACTAATTAGTTTAGCCAATTAGGCTATGACAGGTGGGGTCCAGTAGCTAATTAACCTAGATTAGTTAGTTTAATACACTGTTAGGCTATCAGGGGCTGACATGTGGGTCCCGCTGGACCCACAGGCCAGGTTTGACTTGGTCAGCCGCCCTGCTGACTGCTGATGTCGCTATGACGTCATGCTGACGCAATAAACCTTTCTGTTAATTTATTTAATTTCAGAAAATGTTTAAAACTTTGAAAATTCTTAGAAAATAAACCCTAACTCGGATGAAAATGTTTTCTATATGAAAGTTCCTCAGAAAAATCCAACGAATCCGAATATGCGGTCCGTTCATCTGTCACATGCCCCTAGCATGCTGAACATGGAACTTTCCCCCTCCGGTCATCTGTCTGACACAGGTCCGGAACCGGGAACACCTTCCCGGTTGAATTCCCCCTTCACCTATAACGTCCAGGACCGTGTTAGAACACGTCTAGCTATGCCTGTTGTCCTGTTATACACTTGCTTGCTATGTATTTACTGTTTCTTCCCCCTCTTCTCTCCGGTAGACCCCGAGACCGATGCTGCCCCTGTCATCGACTACGTCGACGACGACCCCTCCTTGCCAGAGCAACCAGGCAAGCCCCCCCTTTGATCATCCCGATATCGCCCATTCCTTTCTCTCATGCTTGCATTAGATTTTGCTACTGTTATTGTATGCTCCTATTCTGATGCTTAGCCTGCTTTTGTATCTGTTATTGTACCTTACCTGCTTATCCTAAACTCCTTAGTATAGGTTGGTTAGTGATCCATCAGTGACCCCCAGCTTGTCCTTGTTGCCCCTGCTTCATCATTGAAGACCCGATCAACGGGATTGAAGACCAGGCCCCGGCACCGCACATCAGTTTCCCCTTAGTTGCTCGACACTGCTGGGTTACTATCGAGTGCCGAGGTTGAGACCTCTACAGCACTTCTGATGTTAACCGTGTAGTGTAGCTATTTGGTCATGGTCATCGAGGGTGATTCCACCTTAACCACTTCCGATATGACTCTGTCGTGCAACCCCTCAAGTGTGAACCTCGGGGGTGATTCCTCTTACGTTCACCTTGATGATTACATTGAGTGGAATTCAGCACTTAGATCGGGGCTTCCTCCCTCCCGGATCAAAATTTTTCTGGGATGTGCTTGCGAGCTTTCAACTCCATCCGCAAGATATTGGCCCAAATTCTGTATCAAATATATGTAACTTTCAAGTGTTTTGTGAAGTGTACCTTCAAGAGGAACCATCCGTTGAGCTGTTTCGGCATTTTTTCCATCTGAACCGCCGGACTAAGTTTTCTGATGGTCCTAATACGGAACTTGGCGGGGTATCAATCCAGAAGAGAAAGGAAGTTTATTTCCCACATGCATCACACCACAGTCATCCCAAAGACTGGAACTGTGACGCCCGGATAATTAGGCTACAGTAATCCCGCGTTAACGATGCCACGTCACCTCGGTTACTGTTGCTAACCTCGCGTTAGATCGAAACTGATTCGAAATCAAATTCAAAATCAATCAAAAATAAATAAATAAAAGTTTTCAAATTTTAAAACTAAAATGTTCAGAGAGAACCAAATGTTGTATAGGTAATTATGGTGGAGAAGCCACACCTTTATAAAATGTTTAAATACTATAAGGTGAAAAAAACAACATGAAAACAATTAGTTATACTCCTAATATATTTTACCAAATACTAAACTATTTTTATTCTGAGGTAAAACTTCTTAGAACAGTGGATTATTTTGACACACTATTTTTTGGGCTATTTTCATATTTTACTAAACCAAAAAAATGAAGTGCAACTAAAATAAAATAGAAAATAAATAAAAAGAAAAGGGAAAAACAAAATCACATACCCCCCGGCCAAATTGGGCCAAACGGCCCAGCCGGCCAGCCCAACTGGACCCAACCGGCCAGCCCAACCGGACCCAACCGGCCACCCCCCCACTCCCCTTACCCACCCCGAGCCGAACCCTAGCCGGTTCCATCCCCACTCGCCCCCACTTCCCTCCCCCACGATCCCCTCACTCTTCCCCCTCCCCACTCGATCCAGATCGGGCGCCCCTGGCGCCGATCGAACCAACCTCGCCGCCGCTTGGACCCCGCGCTCCCCGACACCGGCACCCGTTCCCAGCGCCGTCCAGCTGCCGCTGTGGCTCACGGCCTCGACGCGCCGAGCCTCGTCACCGTCACCTCACCGCCTCGACCCGATGCCACCGCCGCGCGGAGCTCGCCATCGTCCGCCCCGTCCTCTCCCTCATCGGACAGCGCCGTCCCCGCCTCTCCCCGCGACTACGGCCCTCCCCGAGCACGCGTTTGCACCACTATAGGGCTGGTGAGCCCCTCCGTCGATCCCCCTCCTCCTTCGCATGGATCCGTCGCCGTTGACGCCGTACGTCGCCGTGGACGAGCTCACTAGAGCTCGTGCTCACCCATCCGCTCGTGCCCATGGGCGTGCTCCCGCATGCTCCGGCTGCCCCGCTCGTCTGCCACGCGCGCGACGCCCTCCGCTGGCTCCACCCGTCGCCGACTCCTCCGTGCTCGCCGCCGTCCACCTTGCCCCGCTCCTGCAACCCCCCTGCACCGTTGACGCCGCCATGTCCGCGGCCAACTCCGGCGCTCTGAGTGCCCCACTCTCCTCCTCTCGCGAGCGGCCTTGCCGCGCTGAACACCCGTCTCCGCCTTCCGTGGCGCCGCCCTCCGTTCCCTTGGCCAGCGTCGTGGGCGACGGCGGCCACGCCGACGGCCTCGCCACGCCCGTGGCTGGCGCCCCCCTGCCTGTCGATCTGGGCACTCGCCCAGTCGGGCGCCGACGCCCAGCGCCCGCACAAACGACAACCGCAGCGCCCGCAAACCCACTAGGCCCCCTGGGCCAATGACAAGGGTACCCCACCCCCTGAATGTATTTAGAAAAATAAAAATAAAAATAAAAATAAAAATAAAAATAATTAATTAATTAATTAGAGAAATAATTAACTTAATTAATTTTGTTTAATTAAACTAAACAACTAACTAGACTAATTAAACATTAGTTGTCTATTTAACCGGTTAGTTAATTAGTATGACAGTGGGGCCCACCCTTAATTAATTCTGACTAGATTAAATTAAATTTGGATAATTAACATGTGTCCCTGACCAGTGGGACCCACTGGTCAGGTTGACCAGTCAACTCTGTTGACTGCTGATGTCAGCATGACATCATGCTGATGTCATTAAATCATTTTCGAATTAATTAAATAATTAATTAAATCCCAGAAATTAATAAAATCTTTAGAAAATCATATCTTTTAATCCGTAACTCGGATTAAAATATTTTCAACATGAAAGTTGCTTAGAGTACGGGTACGCAGCCTGTTCGTCTGCCACACACCCCTAACATATCGAACACGCAATTTTCCCCCCTCCGGTTCATCAGTTCGAAAACGCAAAACACCGGGGATACTTTCCCGGATGTTTCCCCCTTTCGCCGGTATCACCTAGCACCGCGTTAGGGCACACCTAGCACCGCGTATTGCCATGTTACGCTTTGTGATGCTTTGATTGCTCTGTTGTTTATTGTGTTCCCCTTTCGTTACTTCTTTCGGGTAGACCCCGAGACGGTCGGCGACCCCAGTTCGACTACGGTGTTGACGACTCATCCTTCTTGCCAGAGCAACCAGGCAAGCCCCCCCTTGATCACCAGATATCACCTATTCTCCTCTATACTGCTTGCATTAGAGTAGTGTAGCATGTTACTGCTTTCCGTTAATCCTATTCTAATGCATACCCTGACATTGTTGCTACATCTGTTGATACCTTACCTGCAATCCTAAATACTTAATATAGGATGCCAGTTTATCATCATTGGCCCTACATTCTTGTCAGTCTACCTTGCTATACTATTGGGCCGTGATCACTCGGGAGGTGATCACGGGTATATACTATACATACATACATACTATACAGATGGTGACTAAAGTCGGGTCAGCTCGATGACTACCCGCAAGTGATTCTGATGAGGGGGCTGAAAGGACAGGTGGCTCCATCCCGGTAGAGGTGGGCCTGGGTTCCCGATGGCCCCCGACTATTACTTTGTGGCGGAGCGACAGGGCAGGTTGAGACCAGCTAGGAGACAGGTGGGCGTGGCCCTGTTTGGCGTTTGCGGATACTTAACACGCTTAACAAGATCTTGGTATTTGATCTGAGTCTGGCTACTGGCCTATACGCACTAACCAACCACGCGGGAACAGTTATGGGCACTCGACGTCGTGGTATCAGCCGAAGCCTTCTTGACGTCAGCGACGGAGCGGCGCGCGCCGGATTGGACCGCGTAACGTGACTTCCTTTGTAATGGAGGTTGCTAGGTCTGCTTCTGGCCGCCCTCGCAACATGCAGGTGTGCAATGGGTGATGGGCCCAGACCCCTGCGCGCATAGGATTTAGACCGGCGGGCTGACCTCTCTGTTGTGCCTAGGTGGGGCTGCGACGTGTTGATCTTTCGAGGCCGGGCATGACCCAGGAAAGTGTGTGCGGCCAAATGGGATCGAGCGTGTTGGGTTATGTGGTGCACCCCTGCAGGGAAGTTAATCTATTCGAATAGCCGTGATCTTCGGTAACAGGACGACTTGGAGTTGTACCTTGACCTTATGACAACTAGAACCGGATACTTAATAAAACACACCCTTCCAAGTGCCAGATACAACCCGGTGATCGCTCTCTAACAGGGTGATGAGGAGAGGATCGCCGGGCAGGATTATGCTATGCGATGCTACTTGGAGATGCTACTTGGAGGACTTCAATCTACTCTCTTCTACATGCTGCAAGACGAAGGTGCCAGAAGCGTAGTCTTCGATAGGACTAGCTATCCCCCTCTCATTCTGGCATTCTGCAGTTCAGTCCACTGATATGGCCTCCTTACACATATACCCATGCATATGTAGTGTAGTTCCTTGCTTGCGAGTACTTTGGATGAGTACTCACGGTTGCTTTCTCCCCCCTTTTCCCCTTTCCTTTCTTTCTGGTTGCCGCAACCAGATGCTAGAGTCCAGGAGCCAGACGCCACCGTCGACGACGACTCCTACTACACCGGAGGTGCCTACTACTACGTGCAGCCCGCTGACGACGACCAGGAGTAGTTTAGGAGGATCCCAGGCAGGAGGCCTGCGCCTCTTTCGATCTGTATCCCAGTTTGTGCTAGCCTTCTTAAGGCAAACTTGCTTAACTTATGTCTGTACTCAGATATTGTTGCTTCCGCTGACTCGTCTATGATCGAGCACTTGTATTCGAGCCCTCGAGGCCCCTGGCTTGTATTATGATGCTTGTATGACTTATTTATATTTTAGAGTTGTGTTGTGATATCTTCCCGTGAGTCCCTGATCTTGATCATACATGTTTGCGTGCATGATTAGTGTACGATTGAATCGGGGGTGTCACAAGTTGGTATCAGAGCCGACTGCCTGTAGGAATCCCCCTTCCAACTCCTTGGCCGAAGTCGAGTCTAGAGTTTACAAAACTTTTACTGACATGGCTGTGCGGCCCATGGGCCCACGTCGCCATTGGGTGGTATTAGGATCTTTTACTCCTTGTCTATACTCTGGGACTCTGATCTCTCTTCTATTCGGGTTAAATGAATTTTGCTAAATCTAACATTAGGATCTCGTTATCACTTTCACCTAGAGAGCCCCTTATTACTGATGATCGTCTGCTGCATGTGAAGACCCTGAAGATACTCTCCTCTGTAACCCGAGAATTTGTGTCCGTTGCTTTTGCAATTCCCTACCACCGAAATGTCCCTATGGATGAATACATACATCTGTCGTTCTTACTTTTGTTCCCAGTTGATCTTGTCATTGGAAGATACCCTGAAATTCTCTCTATTGATCCGAGAATACTTTGTGCCTACTGCCTTGCAGTTCCTTTCCACCTGAATACCCCTACGGATAATTTCTCGCCCTTATCGAGTATCCAATCATCCCCAGTAGTTCATGTGTTTCACAATGGTCTTTGAAATACTATTCGATCCTCCAAAATTCCTCAGTAGCTTATTGCTCTGCAATACTTGTCTCCTTGCATTATGGATGCTTTCCATATGTCTGGCAATATTCGTTAGTATCCTTAGACACCGTCATTTTGATCCTATTGAGTCAACATGTGTGCGAATGCACAAAATCATCTATCAACCCTTCTAAATTATTTTCCGGCTCAGACGTCATTTTGAACATGAGCTGGTTCTTGACCAAACTATTTGTCGTCAATTGTGCCTCTGGTCTATCCAGCTTATCCATCCTTGATCAGAGCGTCTGCTTCTGATCATTTGCTTTGGAAATCATAATTCCTTTGTTATCTAAGCATCGAATTATTCCGATGTTCTATAATATGATGCTCGTGCATTCTTTCTGGAATACCGATACTCACATCAACTCCGTTGTGGATCGCCCGATCCATTGTTGGATTTCATCCGACATCGTCCTTCATATTCAGTAACCTTGTGAGCTTTTCCACGGGTATATAATGCCTTTGGTAAATTGTATCCTCTGCTTTGTCAACCATCCTCTACTTTCGAGCTGGTGATAATTACTCCTGTTGTTTGTGGTATATGTTCCTAAGATGCCCCTATGGGTTGTACCTATGCCTTCCCTAACCGTATGCACCCGAGAGTTTTCACGAGTCATACTCTTCTGGTGTTTTGCCAGATAATATTTCAACACTACAACTTCATCGAAAGCGAGAAGTGAATGAAAGGGTATGCATTGGAGAAGTGGGAGTCGACCTTGAACTCTGCGTTCATGCCCATGGACCCGATGTGGAACTTATCATGGAAGCTTCTTGCAAATATTTACTCATTCGAGTAATTCTTTCGGTGTTATTAAATTGGACCCCTTGTAGTTATGGTTTCGACCATATTGTTCTTCTTTGTTCCCATTTCTCGGGCAAGTTTAAACATTTGTCTTTTGCGGATCAATGCCCCAGTCCAACCTCTCCTTTGATCTGTCATCGAGTATTACCCCCTGGTATCTCGAGATATCATGGAACTACATAACTTCTTATGAGTCCTCCGTCAAGTGCTACATTCTCACTGGTTCCAATTTTTCATGGGCCTGAGTTATTAAACACTCGAGAACACCATTAAGTGAATCGAGTATGTAATCCGATTCATTTAACCCTAAGTAATTTTCATTACTTATGAGTGTAATAATCCTTCAAGTCATTCCTAGCCTAATTGGCTACATCACTATCGTGCTAATTTTAACTATGCTACTGGGCCCTTAATTCCGGAGCGCAACTTTTGATGATGAGCTAAGCTTATGCCGATTTGCTCGTCTTATCGTTCCACTTTGAACGACAAGCTTGAATTCGAGTTTGTGTCGTACTCGTGGTCCCAAGAACATTTCGCTCCATCATTCCTTTGACTTGATGTCATCGCCGACCGATTACATCTCCATGAAACCTCTTGACAAAATTTATCATGATCATCATCAACATTCTGATGCTCTTCCAAGATATCTATCGAATTCTTGATGAGAAATACCACCCTTGCTCTCGATGAATTGTGTTATCATCGACCACTTTATTGCCTTTCGTGCAACATAAACTTGTTCGTGTTCTATGTTATACCTTGAGTTCTTACTAACCAGTATTTGTACTTCTTTACCTTGGACATTAGCATCTCTTATGTCCTCAACGTTGTGAGAATTTCACCACCTCAAGAGAATTCTTGATACAAGTGATACTTATCACCATCACCATTCTTTTCCTGGTCACCGTGTTATTTCTAACCACCGACAAATGGACTGTGATGTGTAATTCCAAAACTTCTAGAAACCCTATTGCTTTGAAGTTAATGGTCGGCCGTTCATTCTTAGACTATCGATTATTGAATCACCATTCCGATGTTGGTTGTGCAACCCAGCCCATATTTCGGGTGCACCTTTCAACCAATGTTTAATTGTGTATGTTTCCCTCGAGCATACATCATTATACCATTTGATCTGACTAATGTTATCTACTTGTTCACTTAATTGTGGAAACCATCTTTTGGAAGTGTCAATGAATTGTCGCTGAGTTCATCAGCTACCTCCTTATCCCTTCATTGGTTTAATGATGAGCTTTTGTTTCGGAACTCGCTTCCGTAGTAAATTTCCCGAGAATCTTACAATGTCATCTCGTCATTTGTGTTGCACCTTTTCTTCTCTGGCCTCCTAAGTCAGAGGTATCCTGACACCAATCGGATCTGAACCTCGGTCAGATATGATGGCTGGGACATTTCCAAGAGTTATAACATTGGTCTTTTATGACCCGTTAAGGTGATTGCATGTCCAGCACACCTGGCCGGAGGACCTACTGCTATAATTTCTTTTTAGAAAGGTTAACCATTCTTTCATGAGGAAATCATAGGACTTATTCTATGAGTTGTTCATGATGGATGCCTTGTGTGTCCAAAGTCCGAACTTTGCTTAAAGACCATGTCAATGTTATCACGAAGCATGTATGTGGTACTCCTATCATCAATAAGAACACTTGAAGCACAATGCTAAATTTTCTTAATCAAATTATCCAAACATCGTTGTATGGGTAATGTCATGAAATTTCTCTCCCCTTCCCTAATGGGTTTTCTACTTATTATCCTGTCATGGTTATCATGCTCTGCTTGTCCTTGGGAAGGATATACCCCTGAAATATGTGTTTAAACACATTTTCCTTTCCATTGTTTTGTTTAACCTTTCTTGTAATCTGACTTCACTGAGCAGTGATAACCCCCTGCTTAGGTAAGCATCTCATTGTACAACCGTGTCAGTAAGACCCTGTTTCTTTTGTTGATAGCATTCCGGTAACCACCGATGGACGAGAACTTTGCCTATTGGTCCGCCTTGTTCAACGAGCAGGAAAATGGTTCTCTTCGTCCCTCGCCCTTGGTACCGACATTGTTGCCGACATAACCGACATGCTATCCTCTGACATGCCTTTCTTGCATGATCACGCAAGACGTCTCCGTCCTTCCTACTTTTGAACCACATGGTGGGCCCATAACCCACAGTTCCACAGGATCGAAACCTGACTCTCCTGCGCCGCCTGTTCCCAAGGTTGTTCCTCGCGTGTGGCCTCGTATGTAAATTCATGAGCCACTTCTAAGAGATCATCAATTCGGGTATCAAACACGATACCTGTTCCTGTTGCTTTGAACCCCTTTCATGCCCTATTTCGGGCATCGAACTATAGCCTGCCCGCTCGAAACTTCCATTTTGCACCTTCTTACTTTGCTCTCGATGATTTCTTAAGTTTCAATTCGAGAGTTACTTCCGCCACCTATCCTACTGTTATCTACCATATAAGCAACATTGTAGCGGTCCGTTTTTTCGAAGTTACCCCTTGTCATACGAACGATGGAGTTCCCGAAGAAAGGATGCCCAATTCATCATGATGACCTGAAGCAAAGAAATGAAGACGTCAACTTAATGGATCGACCTCTTTGAGAAGAGCAACCAAGACTGGGAACACTCGCTAGAATTTCGTAACCAAAACTTTCCCCCTTACACCCCTCTTAAATCTCAGGACGAGATTTCTTGTAGTAGAGGAGAATTGTGACACCCGGATAATTAGGCTACAGTAATCCCGCGTTAACGATGCCACGTCACCTCGATTACTATTGCTAACCTCGCGTTAGATCGAAACTGATTCGAAATCAAATTCAAAATCAATCAAAAATAAATAAATAAAAGTTTTCAAATTTTAAAACTAAAATGTTCAGAGTGAACCAAATGTTGTATAGGTAATTATGGTGGAGAAGCCACACCTTTATAAAATGTTTAAATACTATAAGGTGAAAAAAACAACATCAAAACAATTAGTTATACTCCTAATATATTTTACCAAATACTAAACTATTTTTATTCTGAGGTAAAACTTCTTAGAACAGTGGATTATTTTGACGCACTATTTTGGGGGCTATTTTCATATTTTACTAAACCAAAAAAAAAGTGCAACTAAAATAAAACAGAAAATAAATAAAAAGAAAAGGGCAAAACAAAATCACATACACCCCCGACCAAATTGGGCCAAACGGCCCAGCCGGCCAGCCCAACTGGACCCAACCGGCCAGCCCAACCGGACCCAACCGGCCACCCCCCCACTCCCCTTACCCACCCCGAGCCGAACCCTAGCCGGTTCCATCCCCACTCGCCCCCACTTCCCTCCCCCACGATCCCCTCGCTCTTCCCCCTCCCCCCTCGATCCAGATCGGGCGCCCCTGGCACC
>NC_041389.1:429173469-429181512 GCF_002162155.2 Triticum dicoccoides
CCGCGCTCCCCGACACCGGCACCAGTTCCCAGCGCCGCCCCGCTGCCGCTGTGGCTCACGGCCTCGACGCGCCGAGCCTCGTCACCGTCACCTCACCGCCTCGACCCCGACGCCACCGCCGCGCAGAGCTCGCCGTCGTCCTCCCCGTCCTCTCCCTCACCGGACAGCGCCGTTCCCGCCTCTCCCCGCGACTACGGCCCTCCCCGAGCACGTGTTTGCACCACTACAGGGCTGGTGAGCCCCTCCGTCGATCCCCCTCCTCCTTCACATGGACCCGTCGTCGTTGACACCGTACGTCGCCGTGGCCGAGCTCACTAGAGCTCGTGCTCACCCATCCGCCCGCGCCCATGGGCGCGCTCCCGCATGCTCCGGCTTCCCCGCTCGTCTGCCACACGCGCGACGCCCTCCGCCGGCTCCACCCGTCGCCGACTCCTCCATGCTCGCCGCCGTCCACCTTGCCCCGCTCCTGCAACCCCCCTACACCATTGACGCCGCCATGTCTGCGGCTAACTCCGGCGCTCTGACTACCCCGCTCTCCTCCTCTCGCCGCGGCCTTGCCGCGCTGAACGCCCGTCTCCGCCTTCCGTGGCGCCGCCCCGGCCACGCCGGCGGCCTCGCCACGCCTGTGGCTGGCGCCCCCCCTGCCTGTCGATCTGGGCACTCGCCCAGTCGGGCGCCGACGCCCAGCGCCCGCACCAACGACAACCACAGTGCCCACAAACCCACTAGGCCCCCTGGGCCAATGACAAGGGCACCCCACCCCCTGAATGTATTTAGAAAAATAAAAATAAAAATAAAAATAAATAATTAATTAATTAGAGAAATAATTAACTTAATTAATTTTGTTTAATTAAACTAAACAACTAACTAGACTAATTAAACATTAGTTGTCTATTTAACCGGTTAGTTAATTAGTATGACAGTGGGGCCCACCCTTAATTAATTCTGACTAGATTAAATTAAATTTGGATAATTAACATGTGTCCCTGACCAGTGGGACCCACTCGTCAGGTTGACTAGTCAACTCTGTTGACTGCTGATGTCAGCATGACATCATGCTGATGTCATTAAATCATTTTCGAATTAATTAAATAATTAAATAAATCCCAGAAATTAATAAAATCTTTAGAAAATCATATCTTTTAATCCGTAACTCGGATTAAAATATTTTCAACATGAAAGTTGCTCAAAACGACGAGACGAATCCGGGTACGCAGCCTGTTCGTCTGCCACACACCCCTAACATATCGAACATGCAATTTTCCCCCCTCCGGTTCATCAGTTCGAAAACGCGAAACACCGGGGATACTTTCCCGGATGTTTCCCCCTTTCGCCGGTATCACCTACTACCGCGTTAGGGCACACCTAGCACCGCGTATTGCCATGTTACGCTTTGTGATGCTTTGATTGCTCTGTTGTTTATTGTGTTCCCCTTCCGTTACTTCTTTCCGGTAGACCCCGAGACGGTCGGCGACCCCCAGTTCGACTACGGTGTTGATGACTCGTCCTTCTTGCCAGAGCAACCAGGCAAGACCCTCCCTTGATCACCAGATATCGCCTATTCTCCTCTATACTGCTTGCATTAGAGTAGTGTAGCATGTTACTGCTTTCCGTTAATCCTATTCTGATGCATAGCCTGACATTGTTGCTACATCTGTTGATACCTTACCTGCAATCCTAAATACTTAATATAGGATGCTAGTTTATCATCATTGGCCCTACATTCTTGTCAGTCTGCCTTGCTATACTATTGGGCCGTGATCACTCGGGAGGTGATCATGGGTATATACTATACATACATACATACTATACAGCTGGTGACTAAAGTCGGGTCAGCTCGATGAGTACCCGCAAGTGATTCTGATGAGGGGGCTGAAAGGACAGGTGGCTCCATCCCGGTAGAGGTGGGCCTGGGTTCCCGATGGCCCCCGACTGTTACTTTGTGGCGGAGCGACAGGGTAGGTTGAGACCACCTAGGAGACAGGTGGGCCTGGCCCTGTTCGGCGTTCGCGGATACTTAACACGCTTAACGAGATCTTGGTATTTGATCTGAGTCTGGCTACTGGCCTATACGCACTAACCAACTACGCGGGAACAGTTATGGGCACTCGACGTCGTGGTATCAGCCGAAGCCTTCTTGACGTCAGCGACGGAGCGGCGCGCGCCGGATTGGACCACGTAACGTGACTTCCTTTGTAATGGAGGTTGCTAGGTCTGCTTCCGGCCGCCCTCGCAACATGCAGGTGTGCAATGGGCGATGGGCCCAGACCCCTGCGCGCATAGGATTTAGACCGGCGGGCTGACCTCTCTGTTGTGCCTAGGTGGGGCTTCGACATGTTGATCTTCCGAGGCCGGGCATGACCTAGGAAAGTGTGTGCAGCCAAATGGGATCGAGCGTGTTGGGTTATGTGGTGCACCCCTGCAGGGAAGTTAATCTATTCGAATAGCCGTGATCTTCGGTAACAGGATGACTTGGAGTTGTACCTTGACCTTATGACAACTAGAACCGGATACTTAATAAAACACACCCTTCCAAGTGCCAGATACAACCTGGTGATCGCTCTCTAACAGGGCGACGAGGAGAGGATCGCCGGGTAGGATTATGCTATGCGATGCTACTTGGAGATGCTACTTGGAGGACTTCAATCTACTCTCTTCTACATGCTGCAAGACGGAGGCTGCCAGAAGCGTTGTCTTCGATAGGACTAGCTATCCCCCTCTCATTCTGGCATTCTGTAGTTCAGTCCACTGATATGGCCTCCTTACACATATACCCATGCATATGTAGTGTAGTTCCTTGCTTGCGAGTACTTTGGATGAGTACTCACGGTTGCTTTCTCCCCCTTTTTCCCCTTTCCTTTCTTTCTGGTTGCCGCAACCAGATGCTGGAGTCCAGGAGCCAGACGCCACCGTCGACGACGACTCCTACTACACCGGAGGTGCCTACTACTACGTGCAGCCCGCTGACGACGACCAGGAGTAGTTTAGGAGGATCCCAGGCAGGAGGCCTGCGCCTCTTTCGATCTGTATCCCAGTTTGTGCTAGCCTTCTTAAGGCAAACTTGTTTAACTTATGTCTTTACTCAGATATTGTTGCTCCGCTGACTCGTCTATGATCGAGCACTTGTATTCGAGCCCTCGAGGCCCCTGGCTTGTATTATGATGCTTGTATGACTTATTTATGTTTTAGAGTTGTGTTGTGATATCTTCCCGTGAGTCCCTGATCTTGATCGTACACGTTTGCATGCATGATTAGTGTACGATTGAATCGGGGGCGTCACAAGTTGGTATCAGAGCCGACTGCCTGTAGGAATCCCCCTTCCAACTCCTTGGCCAAAGTCGAGTCTAGACTTTACAAAACTTTTACTGACATGGCTGTGCGGCCCATGGGCCCACGTCGCCATTGGGTGGTATTAGGATCTTTTACTCCTTGTCTATACTCTGGGACTCTGATCTCTCTTCTATTCGGGTTAAATGAATTTTGCTAAATCTAACATTAGGATCTCGTTATCACTTTCACCTGGAGAGCCCCTTATTACTGATGATCGTCTGCTGCACGTGAAGACCCTGAAGATACTCTCCTCTGTAACCCGAGAATTTGTGTCCGTTGCTTTTGCAATTCCCTACCACCGAAATGTCCCTATGGATGAATACATACATCTGTCATTCTTACTTTTGTTCCCAGTTGATCTTGTCATTGGAAGAGACCCTGAAATTCTCTCTATTGATCCGAGAATACTTTGTGCCTACTGCCTTGCAGTTCCTTTCCACCTGAATACCCCTACGGATAATTTCTCGCCCTTATCGAGTATCCAATCATCCCCAGTAGTTCATGTGTTTCACAATGGTCTTTGAAATACTATTCGATCCTCCAAAATTCCTCAGTAGCTTATTACTCTGCAATACTTGTCTGCTTGCATTATGGATGCTTTCCATATGTCTGGCAATATTCGTTAGTATCCTTAGACACCGTCATTTTGATCCTATTGATTCAACATGTGTGCGAATGCACAAAATCATCTATCAACCCTTCTAAATTATTTTCCGGCTCAGACGTCATTTTGAACATGAGCTGGTTCTTGACCAAACTATTTGTCGTCAATTGTGCCTCTGGTCTATCCAGCTTATCCATCCTTGATCAGAGCGTCTTCTTCTGATCATTTGCTTTGGAAATCATAATTACTTTGTTATCTAAGCATCGAATTATTCCGATGTTCTAATATATGATGCTCGTGCATTCTTTCTGGAATACCGATACTCACATCAACTCCGTTGTGGATCGCCCGATCCATTGTTGGATTTCATCCGACATCGTCCTTCATATTCAATAACCTTGTGAGCTTTTCCACGGGTATATAATGCCTTTGGTAAATTGTATCCTCTGCTTTGTCAACCATCCTCTACTTTCGAGCTGGTGATAATTACTCCTGTTGTTTGTGGTATATGTTCCTAAGATGCCCCTATGGGTTGAACCTATGCCTTCCCTAACCGTATGCACCCGAGAGTTTTCACGAGTCATACTCTTCTGGTGTTTTGCCAGATAATATTTCAACACTACAACTTCATCGAAAGCGAGAAGTGAATGAAAGGGTATGCATTGGAGAAGTGGGAGTCGACCTTGAACTCTGCGTTCATGCCCATGGACCCGATGTGGAAATTATCATGGAAGATTCTTGCAAATATTTACTCATTCGAGTAATTCTTTCGGTGTTATTAAATTGGACCCCTTGTAGTTATGGTTTCGACCATATTGTTCTTCTTTGTTCCCATTTCTCGGGCAAGTTTAAACATTTGTCTTTTGCGGATCAATGCCCCAGTCCAACCTCTCCTTTGATCTGTCATCGAGTATTACCCCCTGGTATCTCGAGATATCATGGAACTACATAACTTCTTATGAGTCCTCCGTCAAGTGCTACATTCTCACTGGTTCCAATTTTTCATGGGCCTGAGTTATTAAACACTCGAGAACACCATTAAGTGAATCGAGTCTGTAATCCGATTCATTTAACCCTAAGTAATTTTCATTACTTATGAGTGTAATAATCCTTCAAGTCATTCCTAGCCTAATCGGCTACATCACTATCGTGCTAATTTTAACTATGCTACTGGGCCCTTAATTCCGGAGCGCAACTTTTGATGATGAGCTAAGCTTATGCCGATTTGCTCGTCTTATCGTTCCACTTTGAACGACAAGCTTGAATTCGAGTTTGTGTCGTACTCATGGTGCCAAGAACATTTCGCTCCATCATTCCTTTGACTTGATGTCATCGCCGACCGATTACATCTCCATGAAACCTCTTGACAAAATTTATCATGATCATCATCAACATTCTGATGCTCTTCCAAGATATCTATCGAATTCTTGATGAGAAATACCACCCTTGCTCTCGATGAATTGTGTTATCATCGACCACTTTATTGCCTTTCGTGCAACATAAACTTGTTCGTGTTCTGTGTTATACCTTGAGTTCCTTACTAACCAGTATTTGTTCTTCTTTACCTTGGACATTAGCATCTCTTATGTCCTCAATGTTGTGAGAATTTCACCACCTCTGGAGAATTCTTGATACAAGTGATACTTATCACCATCACCATTCTTTTCCTGGTCACCGTGTTATTTCTAACCACCGACAAATGGAATGTGATGTGTAATTCCAAAACTTCTAGCAACCATATTGCTTTGAAGTTAATGGTCGGCCGTTCATTCTTAGACTATCAATTATTGAATCACCATTCCGATGTTGGTTGTGCAACCCAGCCCATATTTCGGGTGCACCTTTCAACCAATGTTTAATTGTGTATGTTTCCCTCGAGCATACATCATTATACCATTTGATCTGACTAATGTTATCTCCTTGTTCACTTAATTGTGGAAACCATCTTTTGGAAGTCTCGATGAATTGTCACTGAGTTCATCAGCTACCTCCTTATCCCTTCATAGGTTTAATGATGATCTTTTGTTTCGGAACTCGCTTCCGTAGTAAATTTCCCGAGAATCATACAATGTCATCTCGTCATTCATGTTGCACCTTTTCTTCTCTGGCCTCCTAAGTCAGAGGTATCCTGACACCAATCGGATCTGAACCTCGGTCAGATATGATGGCTGGGACATTTCCAAGAGTTATAACATTGGTCTTTTATGACCCGGTAAGGTGATTGCATGTCCAGCACACCTGGCTGGAGGACCTACTGCTATAATTTCTTTTTAGCAAGGTTAACCATTCTTTCATGAGGAAATCATAGGACTTATTCTATGAGTTGTTCATGATGGATGCCTTATGTGTCCAAAGTCCAAACTTCGCTTGAAGACCATGTCAATGCTATCACGAAGCATTTATGTGGTACTCCTATCATCAATAAGAGCACTTGAAGCACAATGCTAAATTTTCTTTATCAAATTATCCAAACATCGTTGTATGGGTAATGTCATGAAATTTCTCTCCCCTTCCCTAATGGGTTTTCTACTTATTATCCTGTCATGGTTATCATGCTCTGCTTGTCCTTGGGAAGGATATACCCCTGAAATATGTGTTTAAACACATTTTCCTTTCCATTGTTTTGTTTAACCTTTCTTGTAATCTGACTTAACTGAGCAGTGATACCCCCCCTGCTTAGGTAAGCATCTCATTGTACAACCGTGTCAGTAAGACCCTGTTTCTTTTGTTGATAGCATTCCGGTAACCACCGATGGACGAGAACTTTGCCTATTGGTCCGCCTCGTTCAACGAGAAGGAAAATGGTTCTCTTCGTCCCTCGCCCTTGGTACCGACATTGTTGCCGACATAACCGACATGCTATCCTCTGACATGCCTTTCTTGCATGAGCACGCAAGACATCTCCGTCCTTCCTACTTTTGAACCACATGGTGGGCCCATAACCCACAGTTCCACAGGATCGAAACCTGACTCCCCTGCACCCCCTGTTCCCAAGGTTGTTCCTCGCGTGTGGCCTCGTATGTAAATTCATGAGCCACTTCTAAGAGATCATCAATTCGGGTATCAAACACGATACCTGTTCCTGTTGCTTTGAACCCCTTTCATGCCCTATTTCGGGCATCGAACTATAGCCTGCCCGCTCGAAACTTCCATTTTACACCTTCTTACTTTGCTCTCAATGATTTCTTAAGTTTCAATTCGAGAGTTACTTCCGCCACCTATCCTGCTGTTATCTACCAGATAAGCAACATTGTAGCGGTCCGTTTTTCCGAAGTTACCCCTTGTCGTACGAACGATGGAGTTCCCGAAGAAAGGATGCCCAATTCATCATGATGACCTGAAGCAAAGAAATGAAGACGTCAACGTAATGGATCGACCTCTTTGAGAAGAGCAACCAAGACTGGGAACACTCGCTTGAATTTCGTAACCAAAACTTTCCCCCTTACACTCCTCTTAAATCTCGGGACGAGATTTCTTGTAGTAGAGGAGAATTGTGACACCCGGATAATTAGGCTACAGTAATCCCGCGTTAACGATGCCACGTCACCTCGGTTACTATTGCTAACCTCGCGTTAGATCGAAACTGATTCGAAATCAAATTCAAAATCAATCAAAAATAAATAAATAAAAGTTTTCAAATTTTAAAACTAAAATGTTCAGAGTGAACCAAATGTTGTATAGGTAATTATGGTGGAGAAGCCACACCTTTATAAAATCTTTAAATACTATAAGGTGAAAAAAACAACATCAAAACAATTAGTTATACTCCTAATATATTTTACCAAATACTAAACTATTTTTATTCTGAGGTAAAACTTCTTAGAACAGTGGATTATTTTGACACACTATTTTTGGGGCTATTTTCATATTTTACTAAACCAAAAAAATAAAGTGCAACTAAAATAAAACAGAAAATAAATAAAAAGAAAAGGGCAAAACAAAATCACATACCCCCCGACCAAATTGGGCCAAACGGCCCAGCCGGCCAGCCCAACTCGACCCAACCGGCCAGCCAAACCGGACCCAACCGGCCACCCCCCCACTCCCCTTACCCACCCCGAGCCGAACCCTAGCCGGTTCCATCCCCACTCGCCCCCACTTCCCTCCCC